>NC_059436.1:52675083-52807583 GCF_021028975.2 Sphaerodactylus townsendi | reverse complement strand
ACCCCCCGGCAGTTGCTGCTGGCTGCCCCCCTTGTCAGCCTGAAGAGGGAAAGAAGTAAGGCATTGAGAACGTTGCTTCCCCTGTGGGACGTCTCACACCTTTCAGGGAAACACTTCTCAGTATAGCGCAGTGATGGCGAACCTTTTCGAGACCGAGTGCCCAAATTCCAGCCCTAAACCCACTTATTTATCGCAAGGTGCCAACACGGCAATTTAACCTGAATACTGAGGTTTTAGTTTAGAAAAAACAGTTGGCTCTGAGGCATGCGTTACTCGGGAGTAAGCTTGGTGAAGCAACCGTGCAACACTTTGAATGGGTCAATCACGACCCTAGGAGGGTTTACTCAGAAGCAAGCCCCATTGCCAGCAACCAAGCTTACTCCCAGGTAAAGGATCGTGCCCAGGCCAGCTTAGATGTGTGTGTGTGTGTGGGGGGGGTGATTTTCCACCCCCCCACACACACATGACGAACTCTGTGCACGCGTGCCCACAGAAAGAACTCTGAGTGCCACCTCTGGCACCCGTGCCATAGGTTTGCCACCACTGGTATAGCGTCTCAACGAACATCCCGTGTGGAGATTAGGGGAAATGGGCAATCCTGCCCTCTGCTGTCACCCCAGATGCGGCAACCCTATTTTGTAAAACAAACGGAAGGGGGGGGACATAGCGTGGCATTATTCTGCAATAAGTACTTGCGCAGCGAGACACAGAACACGGTTGCTCCTTCTCTTGGCTTTCTCCGGGTGGCCCTCGCTCCCGACTCGTTTCCCACCAGGCCGCCTGCAAATGGGATGTTTGGAGAGCCCCAATCGGATTTCCCCTTCTCCCAAAGGAACGCCCCCTTATTCTTCGCTAAGATAAACAGAGGAAGTCAGGCTGCCAACTTGAAAGGGGAATTTGTGCCGCTGATGTCCGAAGTCTAAAATGGAGGGGGGGGGGGTGCGGATTCTCCAGAGGCGGCACTGGAGTGATGCGCCTCTTCTTGGGGCGAGGCAGGAGTACTCCTGCCCCCCAAGCACGTGGGTGATTCCCGTGGGGGGAAGAAGGGGGCCAGGAGGAGGAGACTGCCTGGAAACTCAGCATCCTTCACAATCAGCAGCGGAAACTGCACCCCCCCCACACACACAAACCACACCACACACAACACACCACACACACACCACACACACACACAATGGCAGCTGGCCTCCAGACTGCAGAAATCACATATTCTCAAGGAAATGTCTGCTCTGCAGGGCAGACTCTGCGGCTGAGGTCCCTCTACTTCCCAGACTCTGCCCTCCCCAGCCTTCACCCCAAAATCTCCAGGAATTTCCCAAAGTGGAGTTGGCAACCCTGATAGATGGGTGACATCAGTTGTGGCCAGAGGGGTGCCTCGGGTCCCTCCGTTGGCTTTCTGTCAGGGCTTCAGGAACGGCCAGGAGTTGCCCTAGAACACAGGTGTCAAACTCATCGCTCCTCCGGGGTCAGTTATGCGGACTACAGCTCAGATCCTTCCCTGCCAGCATCATGCTGGCAGGGGAGAATGGGAATCCGGCTGTAGTCCATGTAACATCTTTTGAGGAGCTGAAGCTTGACAATTTCTATGTTAGTGGTGACGCACGTCTTGAACTCCAGGATAAAGTTATGGACTACAATTCCCATCAGGCCCTGCCAATTGGCCATGCTGGCAGGGGCTGATGGGAATTGTAGTCCATAACATCTGGAGTGCCAAAGGTTCGCCACCACTGACCTATGCCATAGAATTTCTGCTATTCTCCAGACAACCGGAGAAAAAGGCTGCATTGGAGGATTAACTGTAGGGCGTCACGTCCCCCACGGAACGTTGCTTCCCCCACTGGGCTTCCTTCCCTTTGCCCCTTCTTCAAACCTCCAGGAGTTTATAAACAGCCAGAAGTCAGTAACTCTTTGGCACCCTCAAAGGCCTTGCCAGCTTGGCACCGTGGTTCAGAAAGGTGGACACTAATCTGGAAATCCAGGTTTGATTCCCATTCCTCCACATGAGCTGCAGACTCTCATCTGGTGAACTGGATTTGATTCCTCGCTCCTCCACATGAAGCCTGCTGGGTGACCTTGGAACTCTCTCAGTTCTCTCAGAACTCTCTCGGCCCCACCTGCCTCACTCGGTGTCTGTTGTGGGGAGAGGAAGGGAAGGAGTTCGTGAGCCGCTTTGAGACTCCTCACAGCTGAGGAAAGCAGGATGCCAGTCCGCGTTCTTCTTCTTCTTCTTTCCTCTCCTGCCATAATGTCTGTGTCTTCCTCATTTCCCAACATGCCCCTCTTGTGACCTTCCTCCTCCCGCCCTCCTACTATTCCCCCCCCACCCACTCGTGCCTCCTGTTCCTACCAGTTCCCTTTCGGCCTTGCTGCCCCACTGTGCCTGGGACTGCCTCACCCCCTTCAGATGTTTCCCCTAAAGCCCCCTTTCTTTCTTTCTTTCTTTCTTTCTTTCTTTCTTTCTTTCTTTCTTTCTTTCTTTCTTTCTTTCTTTCTTTCTTTCTTTGTTTCTTTCTTTTTTTCTTTCTTTTTTTTTTTCTTTCTTTCTTTCTTTCTTTCTTTCTTTCTTTCTTTCTTTCTCTCTTTCTCTCTTTCTTTCTTTCTTTCTTTCTTTCTTTCTTTCTTTCTTTCTTTCTTTCTTTCTTTCTTTCTTTCTTTCTTTCTTTCTTTCTCTCAGGGCTTTCCCTCACTTGTGCCAATCTGACTGTGGGAGCAGCAGTGGCGTAGTGGTTAAGAGCAGGTGTACTCTAATCTGGAGGAATCAGGTTTGATTCCCCACTCTGCCACTTGAGCTGTGGAGGCTTATCTGGGGAGAAGTAGTGGCGTAGGAGGTTAAGAGCTCGTGTATCTAATCTGGAGGAACCAGGTTTGATTCCCAGCTCTGCCGCCTGAGCTGTGGAGGCTTATCTGGGGAATTCAGATTAACCTGTACACTCCCACACACGCCAGCTGGGTGACCTTGGGCTAGTCACAGCTTCTCGGAGCTCTCTCAGCCCCACTCACCTTGCAGGGTGTTTGTTGTGAGGGGGGAAAGGCAAGGAGATTGTAAGCCCCTTTGAGTCTCCTGCAGGAGAGAAAGGGGGGATATAAATCCAAACTCCTCCCTCCCTCCCTCCCTCCTCCTCCCTCCCTCCTCCCTCCCTCCTCCCTCCCTCCCTCCTCTTCTTCTTCTTCTTCTTCTTCTTCTTCTTCTTCTTCTTCTTCTTCTTCTTCTTCTTCTTCTTCTTCTTCTTCTTCTTCTTCTTCTTCTTCTTCTTCTTCTTCTTCTTCTTCTTCGTACTCCAACACATGCCAGCTGGGTGATTGTGGGCTAGCCAGAATTCTTCGGAGCTGACTCATCCCTACCTACCTCACAGGGTGTTTGTTGTAGTGGGGGGGAAGGAGTTTGTCTGCCCCTTTGAGTCTCCTTACAGGACAGAAAAGGGGGGGGGATATAAATCCAACTCTTCTTCTTCTTCCAACTCTTCCTGGTTTTAACCGGCGGAGAGATTCCTGTCCTGCACTCTCCACAACCTCTTGAAACCTAGCAGATCTCTGTGGTCAATATTAATGTGTGAAACATCTCTTTTGTTAATGGAATTGTATCATTAAGAACAACGAGGCGGTGCTATGTGTCGTCGTCCCCCGCCATCTCAAGGGTCAGTGAGTGCCCCTTCCTGTGGACTTCTTGAGTTCCCGAGACCTCTGAGCCTGACTGCTTGCTTCTTTGTTGATCTTGCCCTTGGTAAACTCCCTTGGCAATGTATTGTTGAAGGTTTTCCAGGCTGTGTGGCCATAGTCTGGTAGATCTTGTTCCTAATCTGTGGCTGGCATCTTCAGAGGTGTATCACAGAGAGAAGTCTATGTAACTTCTCTGTGTGATACACCTCTCTCCGTGACACACCTCTGAAGATGCCAGTCGCAGATGGAGGTGAAACATTAGGAACAAGATCTACCAGACCACGGCCACACAGCCCGGAAATCCCTGGCGATGTTGTTTTAAGGGAACCACTGGCCCCAGACTCTTGATACTTGGTCTTGGCAGGGGAGGGGACCGATGCAGAGAAATGCTCTAAATGGGGCTGGGGAGAGCAGGGACTCTAGTTTAGGTCCCCAAAGTGTTTACTTGCTGGATGGACCTTCCTGCGTTCAGCACCACTTGTTTTTTGAAGATGAGAGCCAGCGTGGTGTAGTGGTTAAGAGCAGGTGAACTCTAATCTGGAAAACCAGGTTTGATTCCCATTCCCCCACATGAGCTGCAGACTTTCATCTGGTGAACTGAATTTGTTTCCCTGCTCCTGCACATGAAGCCTGCCGGGTGACCTTGGGCTAGTCACAGTCCTTCAGAACTCAGTCAGCCCTTACAAGGTGCCTGTTGCAGGGAGAGGAAGGGCAAGGAGTTTGTAAGCCACCTTGAGTCTGCTTACAGGAGAGAAAGACCAGGTATAAGTCCAAAACCTTCTTCTCCATCATCTCAGATGGGGCTCGCTGTGGGTGATACGGCAGATTTTATTGCTTATGATTATTCACCATAGTAACGTCATAGTAACTGATTCTTTTTTTCCCTGGAAAAACACAGTGATGCACAACGCATGTCTCAGCATTCTGAAGATTTGCAGGCTCTGAAATGGGCACCAAATTTGACAGAACGTGACTAACTGAGTGCCCATTCAGGAAATCGTTCTGCCCCAATCAGAGCCCAGGTTTCTGACATGGATTCCAGTTAGGGACAGGGAAACTGCCCTGCTTAAGTCCAAACGTCTCCAGTTACTTTGTTATGTCTGGCTTCTAGCCCTCATTGTGAAAATCGAGTCACTTGAGGCAAAACAAACTCACACAAAAGTTACCTATGAGAGATCCTTGCACTTGGCTTGTTGATGTGTCAAACTCACGGCCCTCCAGATGTTATGGACTACAGTCCCCATCATCCCCTGCCAGCATGGCCAATTGCTCATGCTGGCAGGGGATGATGGGAGCTGTAGTCCATAACATCTGGAGGGCTGCCTCTCCTCCCTGCTTAGCCACAAAGTTCACTTGTTGATTCTAAGCCAGCTGTCCTCTCTGTTTGGCGTACCTCAAAGGGCCAGAGGCGTTCCTCCCATTGGGCAAAGTGGGCAGTTGCCCAGGGCGCCCCTTCAGTGGGGCTTAAGAGGAAACCGCAGCAGGTTCGCTTTGTGGGATTTTTTTTGTATTTTCAGTGTTTTTTTTTCCGCTTTTTGGCCTTTGTAGGAGGGCAATTTCAGCTTTTGTGAGCTAGCAGCACCAAAATTTCAGGGATTTTTCGGGACACTCTCCTGATGATATCGCCCAGGTTTGATGAGGTTTAGGGAGTCCAAAGTTATGAACTCCCAAAGGGAGTGCCCCCATCCCCCATTGTTTCCAATGGGAGCTAATAGGAGATGGGGGCTACACTTTTGAGGGTCCATAACTTTGGACCCCCTGAACCAAACTTCACCAAACCTGGGTGGTATCATCAGTAGAATCTCACGAAGATACTGTGAAATTTTGGCGCTGCTATCTTAATAAATGCACCCCCAACAGCAGGCACCCCCTAAATTTCCCCACATTTTCCTTTTAAATCCACCCCCTTCCTTCCAATGCTTGTTTTCTTTCTTTCTTTTATTTTCTCAATGCCTTATAAAGGTTGTTGTTGTTGTTGTTGTTGATGTTGATGATGATGATGATGATGGTGATGATGATGATGATGATGATGATGATGATGATGATGATGATGATGATGATGATGATGATGATGATGATGATGATGATGATGATGATGATAATGGCATGGATTTAAAGGGAGAATCTGAGGTCCCCAGTTTCAACATTGAAAGTTATGCTGTTTCAGGGTGGGGGATAATCCACCCCAAAACAGCAGCACTTTCAATGTTGTTTACTCCAGATGCTGTTTACTCCAACAACAATGTTGTTGACTCCAGATTCTCCCTTTAAGGTGGATTTAAAAGGAGAATCTGGGCTCCCTAGTTTAATCACCATTGAAAATAATGCTGTTTGGGGGCGGATTCCAGCATCATTTGTTTAAACTAGGGAGTTGAGATTCCCCTTTTAAATCCACCTTAAAGGGAGAATCTGGGGTCCCCAGTTGAAATAACATTGAAAGTGATGCTGTTTCCCCCAATTGGGGGGACTAAATACAACACCATAAAATGTTTTCATAGCAGTAATAAAACATTTTGAAAGCATTTTGAAAATGTTTTCAAAAAATATTTCTACTGTGTGGCATGGGGGCATCAAGCTCAGGTTTTGCCCAGGGTCTAGTTTGTTTGGGGTTAGGTGTTTCCAGATACTAGAATCATAATTCTATCAGTTTTTTCTGTCAGCATGGCCAATTGGCCATGCTGGCAGGGGCTGATGGGAATTGTAGTTCCTGAACATCTGGAGAGCCGCAGGTTCCCTACCCCTGGTCTAGGCACTGCACTGCAAAGGGCTGTGGTGAGGATAAGATCGGGCGGGGAACCCTGTGCATTGCCTTGAGCTTCTTGAAGGAGTGACAGGAATCCAATATAAGAAGTAAAGCAGATAAAGCTTATATAAATGCTGTCTTTAGAAAACACATTTCCCAGGGAAAATACCTAAAGCGCAAAGCACACAAATCAATCCAAGACAAATAGCTTGAAACCAGGAGCAAGAGGTAGAAATCCTTGTAAGACTCTAGGAGAGACTTGCTAGCTGTGACGGGGCCACCATCATAGGCTAAAGCCCCCATGCAGTGATGGCTTACACTTTCCCAGCTGATCTTGGATGTCTTGGGGAGAGTCCTGTACAGGGAGGGGACTGAGATACTCTTCACGCAGTAGGGCTGCACCTGGCAGCCGCCCTAGAGCCGATGGATACTTTTGTATCCAAGAGAATTCACTGAGACGTTGCACGTTCCTCTCTTACCTCACAGCCGGGCCAGCCTACGGGTGGGCTTTGTACAAACTACCTTTTCTCAGGTTGGATGCTGCCTGCCTGCAGTTTGGAGAGGGGTGGAGGGGGGCAGAAATACTTTTTACAGCTGTTGTACAACTGAGTTAATGTACGTGAAGTGCTTTGTGATGTTATAGAGTTCTTTATTAACTGACTCTCTCTTTGAAGCCATACAGTGTTATCCAGAGATCATCCAATCCAACCCCCCCTCCTCAGGACGGAACTGGCCCAGGCATGCTCAGCTTCAGCATGGGGGCTGTCTCACAACACTTGCCCCCAAACTGTCTCTCTGATAGAAGGGGACAGGCAGCGGAACTGATGTCATTCAAGTCGCGGGGCAATAGAAGCTGGTGGAAATGGAAAGAGAAAGATGTTTCAAAACTTCTGGGCTCAGGGCCATGTTTACCAAATACCTGTGCCGTGTTTCGTAGCAGTGGTCCATTTCAAAGTTCTGGCTTGCCACGGTGATGGCTTATGAGCCCTCTGGGAAAACTATAAACATCTGCATCAATCAGTGAATTGAACAGCACTGAGCTGTGTTGAAGGGCATCTTCCAGTTATTTCTTCCTTCCCTTTCTGACTTGATGGTGATGTCTTGTTTTGTTTTCTTCTCTCTGTAGCTCAATTCCCCCATGAACCCAGTGAGCAGCACAGAGGACATTAAACCCCCTTTGGGCCTCAACGGAGTTCTTAAAGTGCCAGTCCACCCTTCATCAGCCATGGCCTCGTTCACCAAGCACATATGCGCTATCTGTGGGGACAGATCTTCAGGTAATGCCACCTTGGCCAGGTGTTTCGCACAAGGGATGGGAAGTGAGGATCACGAGTTTCCCTTGTTTTATTTCAGTCTATTTCTGATGATCTGAAGTAGGTGATTGACAGACATTGAAAGCTGCTTGCGATTAATGCAGAAAAACTAAATGAATTCTCCAGCCACACAATAGTATATCAATTTATTATTGATGGGCTTTGTCCTATCATGACATCTTGCCTTGATTCTGCCTTATACCCGTTGTGGATGGACTGTCACAACTGCCAGAGGTGTCAGGAGCAGCAGTGGCGTAGTGGTTAAGAGCAGGTGCCCTCTAATCTGAAGGAACCAGGTTTGATTCCCCACTCTGCCGCTTGTGCTGTGGAGGCTTACCTGGTGAACTAGATTCGCCTGTGCACTCCCACACACGCCAGCTGGGTGACCTTGGGCTAGTCTTCTGAGCTCTCTCAGACCCACCTACCTCACAGGGTGTTTGTTGTGAGGAGGGAAGGGAAAGGAGATTGTAAGCCCCTTTGAGTCTCCTACAGCAGCAGCAGCAGCAGCAGGAGGAGGAGGAGGAGGAGGAGGAGGAGGAGAGTTGGCTTTATATCCCCCCTTTCTCTCCTGTAAGGATAGGGGGATATAAATTCAACTCTTCTTCTTCTTCTTCTTCTTCTTCTTCTTCTTCTTCTTCTTCTTCTTCTTCTTCTTCTTCTTCTTCTTCTTCTTCTTCTTCTTCTTCTTCTTCTTCTTCTCCTGCCCCTCCCCTGCCTCCTGCTCCTCCTGCTCCTGCCTCCTGCTCCTGCTCCTGCCTCCTCCCTCCTCCCTCCCTCCTCCTCCCTCCCCTTCCTCCCTCCTGTGGGTCGGGAGCTTGTGCCTTTGCCTGTGTCGCGGGAAGCTTCCCATTGCAGCTTCTCCCTGACAGGTAAACATTATGGGGTATACAGCTGCGAGGGTTGTAAAGGCTTCTTCAAGAGGACGGTGCGCAAAGACTTGACGTACACTTGCCGCGATAACAAGGACTGCTTAATTGACAAGCGTCAGCGGAATCGGTGTCAATATTGCCGGTACCAGAAATGCCTGGCGATGGGCATGAAGAGAGAAGGTAAGGCCCGCAGCGTAGCTGGAGACAAAGCTGGTTGGGGGTAAGATGCTGGATCAATCAACTCTCTAGATGCAACGTTAAAACTCACTACAATACATAAATGCTTTAGATCAACGGCTTTCAAGTGAGAGGTGCATCACAAATGGTCAACTGTAGCAGTGCATAAATGGTGAAATTCAGCCCAAAAGTAAAACAAATAGTGCAATACTTACACGGGTCATAGCTTATGATGGTTTCAATTGCAGCAATTGGTAAGTGAATGCTGCAATTGAAACCATCATAAGCTGTATTGTTGTAAGAATTGCACTGTTTGTTGTGTTTTGCACTGAACTTCACCATTTATGCACATTATTGTTGTTTGTGATGCACATATATAAAAGCAGTGGTAAGATGCTGGACTCAGCTGCTTCGGGTGAGGAATGGGGAGGCAGTCTTGTTTTTGAATGCTGCCCCGCCCTACACACATGCTCATTAGTCCCCAGCGTCTCTCTCATGCTTTGCACATACAGGGAGCTTTTTCTATGGAAGAACTTTTGATGTTTGGCAACCTTTGTGTTGATTTTGTAACTGAGCAGCGATAACTGCTGAAACCCACTGTCTTATTTCTTCACACATGCTCCCTTCCATCGTAGGGGTACAGTCTAGAACAGGGGTGGCCAACCTATGGAGCTCCAGATGTTCCTGAACTACAATTCCCATCAGCCCCTGCTAGCATAGCCAATTGGGAATTGTAGTCCATGAACATCTGGAGTCTAGACCAGGGGTACAGTCTAGAACAGGGGTGGCCAACCTATGGAGCTCCAGATGTTCCTGGACTACAATTCCCATCACCCCCTGCTAGCATATCCAATTGGGAATTGTAGTCCATGAACATCTGGAGTCTAGACCTGCCATGCTGGCAGGGGCTGATGGGATTTGTAGTCCATGAACATCTGGAGAGCTGCAGGTTGCAGACCCCTAGTCTAGAATCAAGCCCCACCTATGTCTGTAATACGTAATTGTTGATCAGAGGTCTCCTTATATTATGAAGCCAGAATTTCAAAATTCATCATCACGGAAACTCCAATTCTGCAACCTGCCTAAAGCACGCAGATCCGCACAGCGTACATTAATCTTCCTTAATGCCTTTCCCCTCATTTTTTGCTGTTCCCGTAAATTGTTCTGCTTCCGCTAGTCATGGAGAAGAAAATCAAAGGGGCATGCAGGCCCCTGAAACTAGCCCATGATTTCTCCTGCTCTCATCTACACACTTTTGTAACCACATGGCAGAGGAAGGGATGCCGTTGAAGAAAGGAATCAAAAAGTGCTGAATCTTAGGATGCAGTGTTTTTGCAGCCAGTCTTTCCGGTTTTGTTTCTCTTCCTCTCTGGCATGGAAATGCACCAGCCCCTTTGCCCGGGGGGGCGGTTTGACATCCTCCTGGCAGGTTTGTCTCAGCAAGTTCCAAAATGGGCCATGATGAGGATTCAAAGGCTGATGATGTAATTTTACAGGAAAGGATCCAAGGCTGGGAACGTCAGTGTGTGGGTTTCCATCTCTGCAGCATTCTGCCTGTACTTGTTGGGATGTGGGGCTGGAGACATTGTGAGGGAGACCAAATTGTTCCCCTGATTGCCGCCCTACCGGGTAATCTGATGCATTTCTGTTGCATCGTGATCTCCATGTTACACCCCAGAATTCCTGAATGGGGCAAAAATCCCTTTAAACCTTTCAAAACAAGATGTTCCTAATAAATAAGGAAGCTGTTTGGGCCTGCGTCAGTCACTTGCCAGTCTTTTGTGGGTCTTTGCAGGGCAGCTGTGTGGGGCATAAGGGCAGGAGGGACACCATCTATTGCAGTGATGGCGAACCTTTTCGAGACCGAGTGCCCAAATTGCAACCCCAAACCCACTTATTTATTGCAAAGTGCCAACACGGCAATTTAACCAGAATACTGAGGTTTTAGTTTAGAAAAAACGGTTGGCTCCGAGGCGTGCGTGACTCGGGAGTAAGCTTGGTGGTAGTCGGCGGCTTTGCTTTGAAGCAACCGTGCATCTCTTCCAACGGGTGAATCAAAACCCTAGGAGGGTTTACTCAGAAGCAAGCCCCATTACCAGCAACTGAGCTTACTCCCAGGTAAAGGATTGCGCTTTAGTTCTTTGCATGAAAATCAGTGGCGTTTAACAGCACTTAACAGGGTTACCTACACTGCGTCCCCAAAACTAGATCTTAGGTTTAATGCTAATAATCGAGCCCAGCGGCCCAGGCCAGCCTAGATGTGGGGGGGGGGGGCACTCTGTTTGCGCGTGCCCACAGAGAGGGCTCTGAGTGCCACCTCTGGCACCCGTGCCATAGGTTCGCCACCACTGATCTATTGGAAAGCCTGTGAGCGTCTTCCCTCCCCGCCATCCTTGCAAGGTAGTCTGGTGCCCTGGTGAACTACCCATGGAGCAAAGAAGCACATGGAGGTCAGCCATTTCCATCAGGCTGACTTTAAGGGCAAGCTGTTTACAGCACTCTTGCACCCTTCCTAACTTCCTCCTTCCTTTCCTTCCCCGCTCACCTCCTCCCCTGTGCTCCTTTTATCACTCCCAAAAGGGTTCCTTCCCACTTGGAGCTCCCTGTTCCAGCCTACTAATGGTCGGTGGGTTGTCTGTTGAGCCATGTTGGTTCAGGCTGGTCCATCAGGGCTCTAGACCAGGGGTGCCCAACCTATGGTGCTCCAGATATTCATGGACTACAATTCATGGACTGCCAATTGGCCATGCTGGCTGGGGCTGATGGGAATTGTAGTCCATGACCATCTGGAGTGCCATAGGTTGGCCACCCCTGCGCCCAGGCCCTCCTCCCTGACTGCAGCCTGGTTTGGGTTGTGCTGGCCCCACCGCACTCTGTCGGAATGCCAAGGAGGCCGGTTGATTGCAGCTCGGTTAGGGCTGTGCCAGCCCCACCCTCCTCAAGTGGAAACAGCTGAGGCCTGCTCCTGCTGCCCAGGTGATTCATCCAGTTCCCTCATCTTCTCCTGGCTTTTGACTTCCAGGAAGCTTGGGTGGTTGCTAGTAAGTGCGGGCTGGGTTGCCACAGGTGCGGGCGTGGGCAACCATCTGGGTAAGGAAGGGGGGTGGGGAAGCCTCCGTCCCTGGACAGCCTGTTACTGGTGTGAGGTCCGAAAACTCCTTCTTGCACTGACTATGTATTGGTCCTCTCCGCACGGTTAATCATTTTAATGCCATTTTCATCACCCAGCCGGTGTTCTGTGTCATTGATCTCCAGAACAAAATAAGACAAGTGTGGGATCATTGCATTTATTGTCAGCTGTGCTGGAGATGGGTGGCTTGCTCTCACCGTTTTGGGGCGGGAACTGTAGTGGAGGGAACCTGCAGTGGGTTGGAGCAGTGAGGGGAAACCTGGAGCCGTTTCCCCAAAGAAATCACGCCCCTCAAGCAGATGTTGGCCTGTCTCCATGGAAGAAAACGCCAGTCACCTCTTGTTATACCCGGGGGGGGGGGGGGTTCATGGCTGTTTCAGGAGTGGGGGTTGGGGGGGGGGTCCTAGGAGGTTCACCCCCCCTTCCTCCAAGCGCTGCTCCTGAGCCTTGATAGCTACTTTTATAGTGAAAAAATCAACCAACCCGAAGGTGCGGTTCTGGGTCCCTTGCTGCCTACTCTTTCTGTCTTTCTTGATAGCCGATGAGCTACCAGTAGGATGAGTGTTGACCAGTGGTGGGATCCAAAAATTTTAGCAACAGGTTCCCATGGTGGTGGGATTCAAACAGTGGCATAGCGCCAGTGGGGCTGGGCGGGGCACGACGGGGACGTGGCCGGGCATTCCGGGGGCGGGGCATTAATAATTTGTTACTGTAAAAAACTCTTACTGTAAAAAAAAGTTCCTAATTTCCAGCTGGTATCTTTCTGTCCATCATTTAAACTCATTATAGCAAGTCCTATCGTCTGCTGCCAACAGAAACAACGACTTCTCCTCTAATTGACTGCCTGTCAAATACTTAATATTTGGGTGCTGTGTGGTTTCCGGGCTGTATGGCCGTGTTCTAGCAGCATTCTCTCCTGACTTTTCGCCTGCATCTGTGGCTGGCATCTTCAGAGGATGATGCCAGCCACAGATGCAGGCGAAACGTCAGGAGAGAATGCTGCTAGAACACGGCAATACAGCCCGGAAACCACACAGCACCCAAGTGATTCCAGCCGTGAAAGCCTTCGACAATACAAATACTTAATACTTTCAAATACTTAATTTTGTTTCTAGAAATCAAAAGAAGGAGACTTTCCTCAAACAAGAAACTTTACCATATTTCTAAAACATGTTTTTACAACAGCCCAACAGGGAGAATGATCCCGTTTTCTACCTTCGCTAACCAGCCACATAGGAAACAACAGGACTTTATGATTTTTGGACCTAATGGAATTTCTAACGGAAAAGCGGACCCAATTAGTAACCCCCTCTCGGCACACACAGATAATTAGTGAGCCACTCTCGGGAACGGGTGAGAACCTGCTGGATCCCACCTCTGGTGTTGACACTGAGAGTACATTGGCATTAATAATGACCAGTATTTCATACTAAGCATTGTGGAGTGATAAAAGCAGGTGTTGCTAACTAAGGCAGAGAGCAGCAGCCCCCTGTGCTGTGTTTATAGGGAGCAGTGGGGCTTGGCTGACAGAGCCCCGGAGTAGACCTAGGAGGGCTGGGGTCATTTTCCTTTCTGCCATCAAGCTTGTGGGGGTGGACTTAGGCCAAGTCTCTGTCAGCCTGAGGTACCTTACAAGGTTGTTGGGAGAGTCAAATGGGATTCAAACACAACCCACTTCGAATGTGGCTCAGGAGACCCCCAGACCTGCTCCCTCCCTCTGCGGTGTGTCGCTCCGCCTACCAAAGCTGCCTTTGCGGAAGAGCGCGGAGGATTCATCCAGAGCCTTCACGAGCCCTGAGCAAACCTGACATGCTTCATTTCCAGGGTTATCTGAGGCCTCCCACGTGCAGTCTCTGGAAATGTCAGCACTGTCTTTTCTCTGGGGGAACTTCAAGGGCGACTGATTCAAGGGCCTTTGAAAGGATGGGGGGGGAGTGTCGGCGGGCAGGAAAAAGAGTCTTGGAGGCTGGTCAGAAGAGGTCTGCTGGGCCATGGGGTGGGGGCCTGGCAGTCCTCTCCCATTATCTCCCCATCCCCCCCCCCCCATCAGCCAGCATGTACAGGTATATTGTCTATGTACATGGAATTTCCATTATTAAGGTAAAAAAAGGGGGGAGCAGTGGCGTAGGAGGTTAAGAGCTCGTGTATCTAATCTGGAGGAACCGGGTTTGATTCCCAGCTCTGCCGCCTGAGCTGTAGAGGCTTATCTGGGGAATTCAGATTAGCCTGTGCACTCCCACACCCGCCAGCTGGGTGACCTGGGGCTAGTCACAGCTGCTCGGAGCTCTCTCAGCCCCACCTACCTCACAGGGTGTTTGTTGTGAGGGGGGAAGGGCAAGGAGATTGTAAGCCCCTTTGAGTCTCCTGCAGGAGAGAAAGGGGGGATATAAATCCAAACTACTCTTCCTCCTCCTCTTCCTCTTCCTCTTCCTCCTCCTCCTCCTCTTCTTCTTCTTCTTCTTCATAGCTGTTGGTAGTTCTATCGGCCATGAATTTTTCTGTTTTTCAGAAGGCATTTAGGCAATTGCATGTTCTGTGAAGAAATGTTCCCTTCATTCAGTCTTTAAGTAACTGAGAGAGAGAAAGAGAGAGAGAGAGAGCACATCCCTTTCTGTGTACCTAATAGGCTTCCTCCAGAAGGAACAAATGTTTGACTGAGTGGCTGAGTGGAGAGAGATGTAGATGGAACTGCCGGGACAGTTGCAGTGATTTGGGTGCCCCACGTAAAACTCGAGGACGGGGCCCCAGAATCCCCAGCGGCATGGTCTCCCCCATCACGGACCGCCATTGTTACTGCAGGGCCTCTGGAGTTGTGGCTGTGTCCCCAAATGTTACGCATTGTGGGCATTTGGACCCAAGGGGGCGGGGGAATGCTTGACTTTGGTGAAGTTTGACTTGGCTGGGCCTATAACCTGTTTATAATCAGAATAGGTGGTGGCTACATTGTCAAGCCTGGCCCACATCACAAGTAGATTTTGTGCAGCTAGTTGAAAGCTGCACAGAGCTCACATTTTGGAGCACGGTTTCGGAGCCATGCCCCAAGGGAAAGCAAATTTATGCAGATTTCCCCAACCTGGGCGAGGTGTTTCTGCATACTATATGAATTGGTTTCAAATTATGCAAAACAAGTACCTTAATTGTTTGTGTCATTTGCCAATTGCTCTGCATCTCCCCAGTTAACTGCTGTAATTTTTTGTTGAGAAGGATCGTACCCTTGGCTCTTTTTGTATCCCTTGGCTCTTTTTTCCAGAAGCCCCTCACAGCTTCTCACTGACTTGGCCAAAGCTGCGTCTGCTGCTGAGCCAGCTGCTTCCCGTTGGCCTTTGTCAAATGAGCCGTGTGCAGAGAGAGACCTTGGATAGCCAGCAGCAGAGATCTTTCCGAAGCAGCTGGTCTGGCATCTGGGCGGAGGAGCCGGAAGGGAAAGAGCAAAGAGAGGGACAGGGAATGCCACACGAGGGCACGGGATCCGGCTCCGAAAGAGATGAGCAGAGGCATTTCGTCAGGCGTCAGAATATTGTGGCAGATTAGACATTTGGAGAAGAAGGAAGGAAGGAGTTTGGATTTATATCCCCCCTTTCTCTCCTGCAGGAGACTCAAAGGGGCTGACAATCTCCTTGCCCTTCCCCCCTCACAACAAACACCCTGTGAGGTGGGTGGGGCTGAGAGAGCTCCGAGAAGCTGTGACCAGCCCAAGGTCACCCAGCTGGCGTGTGTGGGAGTGCACGGGCTAATCTGAATTCCCTAGAGAAGCCTCCACAGCTCAGGTGGCAGAGCTGGGAATCAAACCCGGTTCCTCCAGATTAGATACATGAGCTCTTAACCACCTACGCCACTGCTGCTGCACAGTATAATTTGTCCCTCCCACATTTCACAGGTAAAAATTGGGACCCTGGTCCTTTTACAGCATGGGAAGTCCCACTCACTGCCAAAGCAATGGCACACAGGAATGCAGCCTGGCCTGGTCCATACTTCCTGAAGCTACCTACTCTCAGAGGTGCAGAGGATACTACTGCCAAAGGATGGTTCCGGGTGTGTGTGTGTGTGTGTGTGTGTGTGTGTGTGTGTGTGTGTGTGTGTGTGTGTGTGTGTGTGTGTGTGTGTGTGTGTGTGTGTGTGTGTGTGTGTGTGTGTGTGTGTGTGTGTGTGTGTGTGTGTGTGTGTGTGTGTGTGTGTGTGTGTGTGTGTGTGTGTCTCTCTCTCTCTCTCTCTCTCTCTCTCTCTCTCTCTCTCTCTCTTTATTTGAAGAGTTCCCAGAGACAGGTTCAGAATGGGGAAGGAAGGGGCTGAGTAGATGCTGGGGCTCAGATGAGCTCACTGGTCTGTCTTTGGGAGACTGCGTCAAATTCGTATTTCATGGGAAAGTGATTTTTAGAGTAAAGGAGGGCTCGCCCCCTACCCCCCCCCCCCAATGGATGGCCCAGCAGTATGTCCTTAGATCCTGGAAGCTAAGCAGGGTCGCCTTTGGTTAGTTCTTGGATTACTACACAGAGGAAGTCAATCCAACTACCTTTGTTGGTGTCTTGCCCTTGAGAACCCTACAGAATTACCATAAATCGACTGTGATTTGATGGCACTTTACATCCACACATGCGAGACTCGTGGTTCATGTTCAGACTCCAAAAGCATCAACCTAGAGCAGGGGTGGGCAATTATTTTTTCCATGGGGCCGCATAAGAAACAGAAAATATTGTGGAGGGCCGGGCCAAAAGGCTGAACTCAATTCGGCTTAATGAAATGAACTACCATATATTGTATTTTACATGCCAGGCAAAGTTTGCCATTGCCTGCCTCGGAGTAGCAATCCTTGAATTTTCTTCTATGGGAAGGCCTTCCGCTTCTGCGTGCATAGATAGGCTAATAAGACTGGATTACTATCGGCTCATTGGTCTAGGGCAGGGGTGGGCCAGTCAGGGTCATCCGGCGGGCTGGATGTGGCCCGCGGGCCGTATAATGCCCAGGTCAGACCTAGAGGCTGATTATACACTGGTGCTCTGCCCCGCGCGGATGGGAGTTTCTGTTTGGGGCAGAGCTTCTGTTATGGACCCTCCCCACCGCTGCATGGCAGATCCCATAATCTCTACTGTTCGTGAGAGTGGGCAGAAAGCAACCTTTCTTTCTGTTTTGTTGGGAAGATGGAAAAAATTCCCCTGCGTTATTCTTTGCCTTGGGCTTTTTTCCTCCACCCCACCTCTCCTACTCTACTTCTGCCCTCCAGTGCAAACTGAGGCATTAAAAAATGTTATTTCTACTTCAAGCATCTGTACTGTATTAGATCTATTAAAATAATGATAGATCTAATACAGGAATATTGAAATACCAATGAATATTGCAATAATAAGCCTCTCTTTCCTCCTGTGGCAGCAGCAGCAGGAAGTGTGCGTGTCTGTGTGTTTGTGGGGGGAGGAGAATATCATTTCTAAGACATCGTCCCCTTCTTCAGCAGAGTGTGGTCCAGGGAATTGCTTTGCCTTTTTCATTTGGAGAGGGGATTATTTTTGGAGAGGGGCTACAATATCGATATGACAGCAATTTAAAGAGCTTTAGTCAGGGACGGAGAGAGGGGGAACTGCGCCCAGGGCGAGCGTGAGCCCTGTGCCCCTGTCCGCCCCCACCATGCCCCAGAATGCCCCCACCATGCCCCCACAGGGGTACATGCCCGGTGCGTCACGCACCCCCCGTCTCCTTGGCACTACGCCACTGATTTTAGTAAAGCCAGCAATCTTGCGACTACCAGGCATGATGAGATGTGTGCCTTTAAGAATGAGTTGAGGGGCGGCATTAAGAGAATCAGGAAAATCAGTTAGAACTGAGACCTAGGAGAATTCAGCAGGCAAGCTGTCTCCTCACATGTGAACAGAGAAACGCTAGGAGACCCCACAATAAGCCCAGTGAAGAGCCCCGAGGAAAGCGTTCCATGCATAATGGGTCAGAGAATTTGGGCTGGGAATGAGGCTACTATGCGTGGGAGCCCGGGTTCACTAAAGTAGTCCCTACTGGTCTTGTTGGACCAGCCTGGCCGGATCCAAGGCAGCTTCCTACATTCTAGTCCCCAGAAGTGCCCAGAAGGTATTTTTTTCTCCATGGCTGTGCAGCTAAGAGCAAGTTCTTTACAGGTAGAAGCCCCCAGGCTCAATCAGTGGCTTCTCTAGAGGTCTTCCAGGATCTCAGCTAGCAGCAGTTAGAAAGGCCCTTCCTTTGCTTGGCCTCTAATCAGAAGAGACAGCGCTGAGCTAGCCAGACCAGTGGTCCAGAAGCACCCTCCCCCATCTGAAATATCTGAGTCATTCAACTCTTAGCGGTCAGGTTTCCATGCTTAAAATGATAACACAATTTGTCAGTAAAACTTGTAAATGAATAAAGGGCAGCAGACTTGAACTCCAGTGTTTTGTAGGGAGTATAATTGTAAAATGGCGGCATTAAGTATAATTGTATAATGGGCGGCCTTTGGTAGCCCCTTAAGAACATAAGAAAGAGCCTGCTGGACACAGACCAGAGTCCATCTAGTCCAGCACTCTGCTACTCGCAGTGGCCCACCAGGTGCCTTGGGGAGCTCACATGCAGGATGTGAAAGCAAGGGCCTTAAGAACATAAGAACGAGCCTTCTGGATCACACCAGAGTCCATCTAGTCCAGCACTCTGCTACTTGCAGTGGCCCACCAGGTGCCTTTGGGAGCTCACATGCAGGATGTGAAAGCAAGGACCTTAAGAACATAAGAACTAGCCTACTGGATCAGACCAGAGTCCATCTAGTCCAGCACTCTGCTACTCACAGTGGCCCACCAGGTGCCTTGGGGAGCTCACATGCAGGATGTGAAAGCAAGGGCCTTAAGAACATAAGAACTAGCCTACTGGATCAGACCAGAGTCCATCTAGTCCAGCACTCTGCTACTTGCAGTGGCCCACCAGGTGCCTTGGGGAGCTCACCTGCAGGATGTGAAAGCAAGGGCCTTCTACTGCTGCTGCTGCTCTTGAGCACCTGGTCTGCTAAGGCATTTGCAATCTTAGATCAAGGAGAATCAAGATTGGCAGACAGAGATCAACTTCTCCTCCCTAAATCTGTCCAAGCCCCTTTTGAAGCTATCCAGGTGAGTGGCCATCACCACCTCCTGTGGCAGGATATCCTTCCTCCTCTTCCCCACTCTAGCCTTTTCCCTTTGGCTCCACCCATCCTTCTCTAACTGCATCCCTCTTCCTCCTGGCTCCATGTTCAATGTTTAGTGCTGGCGGTGGCGGCATTGAGTCCTCAGACAGCCCTTGGGCCCAAGCAGGTACCCACATGGCTGACTGCCGATGTCCAGGGCCAGGAGATCTTAAGGCAGTGATGGCAAACCTTTTCGAGACCAAGTGCCCAAACTGCAACCCAAAACCCACTTATTCATTGCAAAGTGCCAACATGGCAATTTATTTATTTATTTATTTATCGTTTCGTCTTATATACCGCCCGATCCCCGAAGGCAATTTAACCTGAATACTGAGGTTTTAGTTTAGAAAAAACAGTTGGCTCCGAGGCGTGCGTTACTTGGGAGTAAGCTTGGGGGTAGTCGTTGGCTTTGCTTTGAAGCAACTGTGCAGCTCTTCCAACGGGTGAATCACGACCCTAGGAGGGTTTAGAAGCAAGCCCCATTGCCAGCAACTGAGCTTACTCCCAGGTAAAGGATCACACTTTAGTTTTTTGCATGAAAATCAGTGGGGTTTAACAGCACTTGACAGGGTTACCTACACTGCTTCCCCAAAACTAGGTCTTCGGTTTAATGCTAATAATTGAGCCCAGCGGCCCAGGCCAGCTTAGATGTGTGTGTGTGGGAGGTGGGGGTGACTCTGTTTGCGCGTGCCCACAGAGAGGGGTCTGAGTGCCACCTCTGGCACCCGTGCCATAGGTTCGCCACCACTGCCTTAAGGCTTAAGCCATCACGACATTAAAACAGAGTGGGTGACCACCTGGCATCCAAAGCTAATCAAGCTAAGTACCAGGTGAACAGTTTCAAGGAGGAATGTCAAGTATGGTGGAGCTACCGCTATTTAGGCCCAAAAACAGCACCCCAGGGACGGTAAAAACACCATCCCTGGGCCGCTAGTGCCGTGCATTCCCCCACAAAACAGCGGGGAAACACTGCTTTCAAAACATAGGGGTTTTTTGGAAAGTGGCATCTTGCTGCCGGTGCCATGTGAAGGGCATCGTTGTGAGGGCACATCTTTCAGGTGCTACCTGTTTGCATCTTTTGTTTACCTTGTCTTCCCTCCGAGGCTCCGGAGGAAGAAGGGACATGCCCACGCTGCCCTCCGACCCCCGTGGGTCAGTGGGCAGCGTGGACAGCTTCTTCTGCCACCGTGCAGAAACGACCTTAGACAGACCACGTTGAAATGATCTTGGCTTGGAAGAACAGCAGCAGTTAAAATGAACGTACTTCCAAAACTAAACTTTTTAAAATTTCAAATGTTACCAGTTTATATACAAGATAAAGTCCTGACAGATTGGCCAACTCAATTAAATACATTTATTTGGAAGCAAAAAAACCAAAACAAAACCCAGAATCAAATTCAATCCTACAAGAAAGGAAGAAAAGAGGGGGTCTTGCTGAGCTTAATGTGAAGTGATGTTATTTCCCCATGGCTGACTTGATTTGGATTACAGACTGGATTAAAAATCTGAGGCAAGGAATAAAAATAGAGTCAGTGGACTTGACTATAGGTGTACGTCGTTATTTATGGCCAGAAGAATTATCACAGTTGACTGACATAAACTGTAAAGACAAGCATGTACTAAGAAGAGGTTTACTTGGAGTCTGGGCAAAAACATGTTAAAGATTAACCATTAATGATTAATGTCCCCAACGGAAGCTTTTTTTGGCACGACCACCCAAAAGAATAATGATACCATAAGGGCATGATTAATAAAGGGAAAATTAAATCTTAGCATGGAATCAAAGGCCCCTTCCGCACACACAAAATAATGCGTTTTCAAACCACTTTCACAACTGTTTGCAAGTGGATTTTGCTATTCCGCACAGCTTCAAAGAGCACTGAAAGCAGTTTGAAAGTGCATTATTCTGCATGTGCGGAAGGAGCCAAAGAAAAAGGTGAGAATATTCAATGCATGATATATTTTCAAATATCATCAAGACTAAGAAAAATTTAAAGAAAAGTGCTTTAAGAGAAGTAAGTGTCAGAATTTGAAAAGGAAATCAATCAGTAGAAATAACATTTATTGGGAAGAATATACAAGTTATTATTTAAGTATGATACTGAAGCAACAAATTAAAACTTGCATGGTAAAATGGAGGCAAAATTTTAAGAATTTTCAGCAATGGGAACATGCCAATCATTGAAGGAAAATTGGTACAAAATATTTTTAGATAGTTCTTAACCCCAGAAAACATTAGGAAAACTGATAAAAAGTATGAGGGAACATGTTGGAAATGTCAAGAAAAAACGGATCATTTTTTCGTGTGTTGGTGGAGCACTAAAAAGGTGAAAAAAATTGAATAGTAATTCGTACAGAAATGCAAAAAATATGGAAGATTAAATTTCAAATGGGTTCAAAGATCATGCTGTTAGCCATTTTTCCAAAATTTTTCCAAAAAGCTTAGTCTATTATTTTCCAAAAAGCTTAGTCTACATATTAATGGCAGTCAGAGTTTCAATTGTATCCAGTTGGAAAATGGAAAGGTTTCCTGATCGAGAAAACTTGGAAGACAAAAAGAGAATACTTTAATATGGCCAAACTGACCAATCTTGTAATTAGAAGATAAGAACATAAATTCAAAGAGAAACGGGAGTTGTATTCTATTATAAGGTGGAAAGGTTTACCAGTGTTCCTAGTCGATTATTTAGAATGTTACTATTCATATTTTCACTAATTTTGAATACTTAGAGAGAAAGAGAGAGAGAGAGATATTTGTAAGTCAAGTATATATAACATTCTAATAACAAGATTATGGTAAAGTCCTCTGGAGCCATTGCCGGAGAGAGAGAGAGACCCTATTCATATTTTTAAAATATACAATATGCTGACAGTTAAAATTAGTTAGGCTGCCTAAATGAGTAATAGTTAAAGTTGTTTTTATCCAGTAGACTACTTAACGTTACTTTAATTTTTCAACTTTCAACTTTTTTTTCTGAATTTCTTTAGTTGGTAAAATAAAAAATATATTTTAAAAAAAGAATGGTGGTGTTACCGCTGAGTGAGGAAGCACTCGCTCTAGATTTGGGAGGCCCAGAAATGGTGTTTTGTTGGTGATCTTATTTTGTGTTGAGAGGAAGTGTCCCTTTTTAATATCTTCAGGTAATGTAAGGTTTTTAAATTAAGGTGTATCATTTTGAATTGTGCTGGGAAACTATGGGGTATTTGGTAACACACCTTCAAAACTGCTGGGATGTGTTCCTTGTGGCTCTCCGTAGCTATCAGCCTTTCAACTGTACTTTGCATCTGTTGAAGCTACTGAACAGTTTCCAAGGGCAGACCTACCCAGTGCAAAGTGAGCTGTTTCCAACTAGGACTTGTGTTTTAAAAAAAGAAAAGTGCTGAGGATTCTTCGGTGGCTGTTTCCCTGCATTCAGCATCACCTGTTGAACTTACTCGGGCTTGTCTGGGATGGCAAGATGCGCTCACCTTGCTTCCCCACCTGGCTACAGAAATTAATCACCAGCTTTTTCACTTTTGTGAGATGCACGGCCTCCCTTCATTCCTACGTTGCTCGTTGAGGCAGGATTGAGTGTACCACGTTGGTTGTCTGTCAAAACAAAGCAAATAATGAGAAGAGAAGAGTTTGGATTTATATCCCCCCTTTCTCTCCTTGTAGGAGACTCAAAGGGGCTTACAATCTCCTTGCCCTTCCCCCCCTCACAACAAACACCCTGCGAGGTAGGTGGGGCTGAAAGAGCTCCAAGAAGCTGTGACTAGCCCAAGGTCACCCAGCTGGCGTGTGTGGGAGTGCACAGGCTAATCTGAATTCTCCAGATAAGCCTCCACAGCTGAGGCGGCAGAGCGGGGAATCAAACCCGGTTCCTCCAGATTAGATCCACGAGCTCTTAACCTCCTATGCCACTGCTGCTCTTAGGAGGAAAGCATGCTAGCTTTTAAAAAAATCTAGATAGATTCTGAGCCTAGCCAAGGTGAATTATCGAAGGGTTTGGGGTAATGATAGTCCTTTTTGAAACAGCTGCCCCTGGAGCCATTGCCTGCTCTGGTTCTGAAGAGGCTCTTGTTTTGATGGCGGCATTGAGGACAGGACGGGCAAGAGCTCTCCCTTTTATTCCTCTTGTGGACTTCATTAAAATCCCTCTTGGAACACAACAGGGTGTGCTGGGGGAGCAGGTGGAGCCTGCAGATGGAGTTCAGAACATGGCTGTAGCACCCAGGGAATGGAGGAGAGCCCCTTCAGAGCAGCCGCTGCCCAGAGCCCTTCCCTTAACACAAAAGGGCACTACAGCCTTGCTTCCAAAAGATAATAATGTGGAAGCTGAGCGTCTTAGGATGCTAAACCTCCTGGACCGACGTTTCATCCTCATAAACTTTTGAAAGAGACATACGAAGCTGGCCCTGTGTTGCTCTGTTTATCTTGGGTGCTGCAAGAGATCGTGGGCTGCTTCTTTTGGATCAGGTGATGCTGTCGCTTCAGGCAGCAAAATCTCTCGCATAAACCCTGGACTAACCCCCCCTCCCCGTTCACTTCAGGGTATCCCCCCCCCCGTATTTTTCCAGGCCTGCCTCCCTGTGCCAGATTTTTGTGGTGCCCCTTCTAATTTAACAAGTGGCTTTCTACGGCCAGATACATTTTGGAGGGCTCCCGTTGCCACCCTTGCCTGGAGGGTCCAGGCTGCCAAGCTGCCATGGCGAAGAAATGCGTCCCAGCACCTTGGCAGGGGAGAGTTCCCGCAGCCGCGTGCCACGTGCAAGAAGGCCCCCATCCCTTCACAACCTTTGGACCTTGCCCTCCTGCGACATTGCTGGCCTGCCTGTAGTAAATAGGGCCCACCGTATTTGCAGGGTAGGTGCATAGAAGATACTATTACGGAAACTACACCTCCGCGTACGTATACTCAATACATGAGTCATAACAAAGTGAATCTCAAACCATATTCAAGCAATATCCCAATTTCTGTTCCTTTAGATAACTTTAGAAATAATTTCCACACATTCAACAGGTGAAGCTAACTTCTGAGGTGCTATAAAACCTCCGGATATGGTTTTATTTCGTTATCCTTTCTCAAGCCCATATAATAGTAACTCGATGAAAAGCAACGTTTCACAATGAAGGCTCTTCTTCATCTCAGACCTAATGCTTTTTGGGGTGCTGTGTGGTTCCGGGCTGTATGGCCGTGTTCTAGGAGCATTCTCTCCTGACATTTCGCCTGCATCTGTGGCTGGCATCTTCAGAGGATCTGATGGTGCCAGCCATCTGAAGATGCCAGCCACAGATGCAGGCGAAACGTCAGGAGAGAATGCTGCTAGAAAATGGCCATACAGCCCGGAAACCACACAGTACAGTACTCCCTTAAAGCGATTAAGGCCGCGGGAGCCTTCCCCATCACACTAATGCTTTTTCTCTATGTCAGCAGGTTCCATTCAGAGAGTTTGGGATTCACTTTGTTATGACTCATGTATTGAGTATATGCACGTAAAGGTGTAGTTTCTGTAACAGTATAGTAAGTAGGAGGAAGCCGTGGAAGGCTGGGCACATTTTTGTAAAATGGATGAGGAGCGTCACCTCCCGCCGCTGCCCAGCCCTTTTGATGTGAATGATTGTTTTGCAGCTTGGTCCAAAGGCAAGCACCACATAGGCCGACGGCACTATAAAAAAGAATAATCCTAACACTAAAATTATGTTGTGACCCGCCCGGAGCCCTTCGGGGAGAGGGCAGGAGATAAATTCAATAAAACATAAATAAATACATAAAAGCGCAGCAGCGAAACCTTTGCTATAACGTTGTTTCATTTCCAAATTTTTACTCTATTACAGGGATGGAGCACCATCCATCCCGGCCCACAAGACTCCCAGGAAGGCAGGAAGAACAAGGTATTATTCCCGTTTTCATCTTACTAGACCAGCTGCTAAGCAGCAAAGCCGTGCTGATATAGCCTAGAAGGGTCACTGCAGGGCACAGTTGAGGAGGGGAGGGGACACAGCAGCCCTCCCCGCCAAGGCCATCTCTCACGGGCCCCCCACAAGCTGCTTCATGGGATCATTTCCCCCTTTTGTTGCCCCCCCCCCCTTTAAAGGCTGCTTGATTTCTGATGCAATTTCTTTAAACAGGGTCTGTTCCCAAGGCAGCTTCCCTATTCAAAAGTGAGACCTCCTAAGACCGTGGTGGCGAACCTTTGGCACTCCAGATGTTATGGACTACAATTCCCATCAGCCCCTGCCAGCATGGCCAATTGGCCATGCTGGCAGGGGCTGATGGGAATTGTGGTCCATAGCATCTGGAGTGCCAAAGGTTCGCCACCACTGTCCTAAGGTGTCAGCCACAATTATTCACCCCCAGAGAGCAACCATCAACCCTGATGATGGGGAAAGCTACCGTGCTCAGTTGTAGCTGCTCACTGGCGGCGGGCAAACTGCCGCCCCACCCTCTTCTGGGTGACTACCCAGGGCTGCTTCCAGCGAGCATTGAGGAACACTCGGTCCCAGTTGTACCTTCTTCGTGGACAGGGTGCTGGCAGGGTGCCTGTCTGGCTTATGTCCCCTGGTGAGAGCAGGGGAGAAGAGAACTTGGTGGCTTTTGGCAGGCTTTGGGTGGCGAGATGGTTGTGCCGAGGAGCCAAAGAGTCGCTCTCGAGTACTGCGCGACTGGGATGCCAGGCAAGGTTAACGCCGGGGAGGTAGGCCGCTTGTGGAAGTGTGGAAGGGAGGTTGTCGTTGCCCCTCCTAATGGGGAGGCGGTCACAGCAGAAAAGGAGACTCTGAAAATGAGGAAGGGGATTCTCCATTCTGTGCACACACCCCTCCCCGAGGTTAGATTGTTTTTTTGGCTGGCTTTTAAGAAAAGTGGTTGTGTTTTGCTGTTGTGCTAAGGCTCTGTAGTGGTCTGTCTACTCCTGAGAGGGGAAAATGTGCCGAAGTAGGTTGAGAAACCTTGCAGGTGGACCAGTGCGTGGTGACATCATGAAGAAGCCCCTCCCCCTCCCCAATACTTGCAGTTTGGGTGGAGGTAGCCCAGAGCAAAGCACCCTGGGGGAAAGTTCCTAGTGCCAGAGATGTCCGTGCTTGCAAGTTGGAGGTTCTAATTTCAGTCAGAAGAGGGGCCGCCGCTACCCATGTGGGGGGGGGGGGGGACTGAAATGTCCTATGGATAACACAACGGTGGCTCACAAATGCTGCCTTAGCGTGTGGGGTCCTGCCCATTCCTGTCTGCAGCTGAAATGTCTCATTGCGTTTTGCAAGAATGCAGAACAACGCACGGGCCGCTCGCATGCCTCGATGCTGTCGGTGATTTTTGGAGGAACTTCTGACAACTAATTTTTCCTCCTCTGTGTGTGTGTGTCTCTCTCTCTTCGTCCCCATCGTTCTTGGCCTTCTTTGCCCCACTGCTCTTCTCTCTAATTAGCTGCTGGCAGTCTGGGTGGCTTTGTCAATGTCATCATGCTGCATCTGCGTGACGATGTCGCCAGTGCTCAGGAGCATCGAGTCACTGCAGCCAATTAGATTGAGCGGCCCATGCAAGGAAGGGGGAGCGTAGCATTCGACAGCCCGGCCAGCCAATGCAGTGGGGGAGGGAGCAGGTGATACCGGAAGAAGAGCGTTTGGGGTGGGGGTGGGGGCGGGGTCTCATGTCTTACGTGCTGCTTTTCCAAATTGGAGAATATTTGACTTAGCCTTTATATAAACTGACTTGTGAAGTTCTCTGTGGCTTCTGATATACATCTTCCTCCCTCTTATGGGCATGTTTCAGAACACAAACTAGAGACGTGAGGCAGAAGAAATGTTTGGTTATTTTTACTTATTATGTGAAATCCAGACCCAACAACCCCCCCCACCCCCACCCCCCAATGCACAGTATTATTTAAAGGCCTGTGTGTGGTTTTTCATCAAACCATAAGGACATAAGAACTAGCCTGCTGGATCAGACCAGAGTCCATCTAGTCCAGCACTCTGCTACTCGCAGTGGCCCCCCAGGTGCCTTTGGGAGCTCACGTGCAGGATGTGAAAGCAATGGCCTTAAGAACATAAGAACGAGCCTGCTGGATCAGACCAGAGTCCATCTAGTCCAGCACTCTGCTACGCGCAGTGGCCCATCAGGTGCCTTTGGGAGCTCACGTGCAGGATGTGAAAGCAATGGCCTTAAGAACATAAGAACGAGCCTGCTGGATCAGACCAGAGTCCATCTAGTCCACAGCTTCCTCTGCCACGCTGCAAGAGTGGCTGGGCCCATCAGGTGCCTTTGGGAGCTCAATGCGCAGGATGTGGAAAGCAATGGCCTTAAGAATATACAAGAACGCAGCCTGTTGGATCAGACCAAAGTCCATCTAGTCCAGCACTCTGCTACGCGCAGTGGCCCATCAGGTGCCTTTGGGAGCTCACGTGCAGGATGTGAAAGCAATGGCCTTAAGAACATAAGAACGAGCCTGCTGGATCAGACCAGAGTCCATCTAGTCCAGCACTCTGCTACGCGCAGTGGCCCATCAGGTGCCTTTGGGAGCTCACGTGCAGGATGTGAAAGCAATGGCCTTAAGAACATAAGAACGAGCCTGCTGGATCAGACCAGAGTCCATCTAGTCCAACTCTCTGCTGCTCGCAGTGGCCCACCAGGTGCCTTTGGGAGCTCACATGCAGGATGTGAAAGCCTTCTGCTGCTGCTGCTCCTGAGCACCTGGACTGTTAAGGCATTTGCAATCTGAGATCAAGGAGGATCAAGATTGGTAGCCATAGATCGACTTCTCCTCTATAAATCTGTCCAAGCCCTTCTTAAAGCTATCCAAAGTGATCTTTTTAAAGCTAAACAAAAGTGATCTTTCACATTAGCTATCACTGATTTTATCATTCTGTGACTGATCTTCCCACCAGCAGCTTGGCTGGTGGTTCTTAGACAACCGGCTGAACCAGATCTCAGCTGACAGATATTATTGGGTGCAAGCTGTCCGTGCAATTGATCCCATCTTGTCAGCCAGCAACATAAAACTCGGATTGTGGAGTCACTCCATGTATCCAGGAAAGAGCTTTTTTAAAAAAAAACAGGCAACAAACACACACGTGCTGAAGTTTGGTTTTTCAGTGGTGAATTTCCTCATGGCAAATCTGGAAATGTAAATTGGAAAATTCTTCCTCTGACTGCATTGGAAAAGGAAGTTTCTATTAAGTCATAATGTGATTAAAGCATCTCTTACTTAAAAACGAAAGAGTTCATGATGCCATGCTACTGTCAGAGAGAAAGGCTGAGGAATATTGGGCTGAAAATCATCAAAGACCACCCACGGCAGCCTGAAGGCCTTTGTAGAGAAGAAGAAGAAGAGTTTGGATTTATATCCCCCCTTTCTCTCCTGCAGGAGACTCAAAGGGGCTGACAATCTCCTTGCCCTTCCCCCCTCACAACAAACACCCTGTGAGGTAGGTGGGGCTGAGAGAGCTCCGAGAAGCTGTGACTAGCCCAAGGTCACCCAGCTGGCGTGCGTGGGAGTGCCCAGGCTAATCTGAATTCCCCAGATAAGCCTCCACAGTTCAGGTGGCAGAGCTGGGAATCAAACCCGGTTCCTCCAGATTAGATACACGAGCTCTTAACCTCCTGCGCCACTGCTGCTCACTGTATTTAAGCGGCAGGGGCTCTTCTGTACTTCAGGACCCAGATTCTGAAATGTGGATTTCCACTTGCAGAACTCAAAATCTGGCCTTCAAGAGGATTTCCACACAGATTTCAGTTGTTTCAAATCTCTTCTAGTAGATTTCCTTTTGTACTTGAACGTATTTGTAGAACATCTCAAAAAGGATATCGAAAAGATAGAAGAAGTGCAGAGAAGGGCAACGAGGATGATTGAGGGACTGGAGCACCGTCCTTATGAGGAGAGGCTGCAGCGTTTGGGTCTCTTTAGTTTGGAGAGGAGGCGTCTGAGGGGGGATATGATTGAAGTCTATAAAATTATGCAGAGGGTAGAAAATGTCGACACTTTCTCACAATTCTAGAACCAGGGGGCATCCATTGAAAATGCTGGGGGGAAGAATGAGGACTATTAAAAGGAAACACTTCTTCACGCAACGTGTGATTGGTGTTTGGAATATGCTGCCACAGGAGGTGGTGATGGCCACTAACCTGGATGGCTTTAAAAGGGGCTTGGACAGATTTATGGAGGAGAAGTCGATTATGGCTACCAATCTTGATCCTCCTTGATCTGAGATTGCAAATGCCTTAGCAGACCAGGTGCTCAGGAGCAGCAGCAGCAGAAGGCCATTGCTTTCACCTCCTGCCTGTGAGCTCCCAAAGGCACCTGGTGGGCCACTGCGAGTAGCAGAGAGCTGGACTAGATGGACTCTGGTCTGATGCAGCTGGCTTCTTCTTATGTTCTAACCTTCAGGGAATTCTTTCCACCCTGGTTTGCCTGCTGAGGACTCCACTGACTCTGTGGCATGGAAATTCAGCACCCTGCACACCCCTCTGGGGCATTTGGATTCACTCAAGGGGCGGACTTGTCCTCTGGCAAGCTCAGCCAGCGATTCCTGGGAGCTGCATTTTTTCAGGGGTTGGCTGGCCAAAGTGGGGTCAGGGACCTTCTCAATGTGGAGTCCCAGTCAGCTGCCGAGGATCACAGGGGCTCCCTGGGACGGACCATTGTTGATTTAGGGTCTCTACCAAGTGGGACCTTGCTCTCCCTCCCCTTCAGACCTACCTAGGGGTCCTTCGGTAACGTCTCAGCTTCCATTAAACAAAGTAACTTCACGGCTTTCTCCCTGAGAAAATTGAGGCAAGGTGAGCAGAATTGTTCTACCTAATTAACCTCTCGGAGAAACTTGCCATCACGTCCCACTCTTTTGCACATTAAAGAGATAATTAGAAAGCACTCTGTGATTTGTTTGTTTTTCACTAAAATGTAATCTGCTAATACATTTCAAAACACTTGGAAGTTAGCTATTTTAGGCACATTATTTTTAGGGATTCTGTATTGACCAACGAGGCTTTCCTCTTTTTTTTTTGCCCTCCTCAATCTACCTGCGGGCCTCTTCATTTTACCTGGGAGGGTTCAGAAATCGATGGTCTTCTTGGAAAAGGTCTGGACCAGGGGTAGTCTAGAATTTGCTGGTTTGGAATTTGCCTGTTGACAACTAGAAAGCCAGGGCTTTTGGAAAGGACTTTCTTTTCCCACAACAGAATTTTTTTTGGAGGGGGGTTGGATGGGGGTAGTCACAGTTTCTTCAGTGAGGGTTTCTTTCCCAGGCGCTTGGGTTGGCAGCCATTTCTTTTTTTTAAAAAAAAAAATATTTTTATTAAAAATATCACAATCATTACAGTTTCGATGACATTGTCATTAACTTTTAGATACATAACCATTAAAGATTAAGCGTTTGTATACTATAGGTTAGTGTCAGTTAAAACAAATATTTTAAAAGCAAAAATCACACCAAAAACAAAACATAATACAATAAAACCCTTGACTTCCCCGCTTTTTGCGAGATCTTTCCTTTAATCTTCTAATTCCTTAGGTTTACATCTATTATAACTAACTTAGTTCTATCTATGGTTGGCAGCCATTTCGATAGGCTCCTGGAATGCTGAGGCCCATCTTCCTGTTTGCCTCTCATTGCCTTCACAGAGTTTGTGGACAAGCGTGGCTTTATCGTTGCCGTGTCCAGAAGACTTTATAGCTAACCCTCACGGCCGTTCTGAAGTCTGGTCTGCTGGAGATCTGAGATCAGAGCTTTCTACCTGGGCATGTTCTACAAAGCTACTGAAATGGTGGCCGGCAGGTGGAGAGTTGTGATCTGTGACAGCAGTGTTGCGACACAGTTGTGATACTGGTTCGTTCCCATGCCAGAAAGCCAGCCTGGGGTGCAACGCGGAAAACGCGGAAAGAGAAAGCGTTGTAGCCCTTTTGCGCAACTTTCCTGGAAGCCTCTGAGATGAGCACCATAACTAGAATTTCTGCACCTGGGAAGGATTTTGTTTGGGCTTCCCCTTGACTTACCTTTTGTGAGAGTATCTGATTTTCTCTCCTCTCCCTCCCCTGTGGCCAACTGTGCTTCACAATGCCGTGTACAGGCTCTGGGTCAATGGAAGTCTCTTGACATGGCCTCCTGCCCTCCGAAATCTGCCCAGCTGGTGAATATCTGTCTTTTCACCTACAGAGATGGGAAAAGGTCTAAGTGCTCCCAGCTGAAAAGAGAACATGATTTAATAATTGAACATAATTTGATTAACCAGCTGCCAATACTTTTCACAATGCTCCGTGTCTGTTCTCCAGCCTTGCTCAGGCTGTCTGAGTGGAACATGCCCTCAGTTTCCCCACTCTGGTTCCTCCAAACACTGCCTGGATGGACACATTTCTGCTCCTTGGTCTCGCACAGTTGCAGCAGCTGAGCACATTCAGTAGAACAGGGGTCTGCAACCAATTGGCCATGCTGGCAGGGGCTGATGGGATTTGTAGTCCACGAACTTCTGGAGAGCCGCAGGTTGCAGACCCCTGTACTAGAACTTTCAACGTGTTTGTTTTTATTGTATTATTGTTATGGTTGTTCTTACTGTTTTATTGTTTGCTGCCCTGAGCCCTGCAGGGGAGGGCAGGATATAAATGGAAGAAAAATAAAAATAAGGCCCAAACTCAGTGGTGGGATTCAAATAATTTTCTCTCCTCTCCCTCCCCTGTGGCCAACCAGTTCCGGTTGTTGGATTCAAATAATTGAACAACTTGTTGTTTACAAGCACCGGTTCTGCCGAAGTGGTGCGAACCTGCGGAATCCCACCGCCGCCCAAACCCCTCTTCGGTAGACCCCATTCAGTATGGAGAGCCACAGTCTGATTTTTGTCTCTTCCCCCCCACCCCTCTCTGTTTGCATTCCAGCGGTGCAGGAAGAGAGGCAACGAGGGAAAGACCGCAACGAGAACGAGGTCGAGTCAACGAGCAACGCAAACGAAGACATGCCCGTGGAGAAGATTCTAGAAGCGGAGCTGGCCGTGGAGCCAAAGACTGAAACATACATTGAAGCAAACATGGGCCTTACTCCAAACTCGGTAAGGAAGCAAGCGCGGACGGGGCTCGCTGGCTGCTCCCGAGACAACTTGAAAAACCACTAGACAAATTAATAATGATAGTCCAGTGGTGGCGAACCTATGGCATGGGTGCCAGATGTGGCACTCAGAGCCCTCCCTCAACAGCTATTGGCTTTGACCATAAGGTGGGACCTCCGAATGCAATGGCAGTCTACCGCTGAGTACAGGTATGGGGGCAAACAATGGGAGATGATCACTCCCATCTGCCCTGCCTGTGATCTTTCAGAAGCATCTAGCTGTCCTCTGGAAACGAACTGCCCCATTAGATGTCCCCCCTCTGGGGCAGCCAGGTAAATCTGAGGCCAGGGCTCACAAAGGGGATCGCGTGCTGAGGTGAGCAAGGGGTTGTATTGCCTGGAAGACCTGGAGTGGAGTCTGACCAGACTTCCAGGAGCTGGTCTGACCTGGTTATAGCTGGAAGAGGCCTTTGACCAGGCTTAGAAGAGGCCTTTGACTGGGACAAAACAAACTGAACATGGAGGGAATGTTGGCTTTCTCACAGTAGCACTTGAGATACTAAATGACCTGACAAGTTGGCAAGGTTACTCTGGGAGAGTAGCAGGTAAATAGGATGTGCGGGGGGGGGGGCGGGGCGGGGGGGCTCTCTTTTCCTCCCCACTTGCTTTTTATCTGGAACAAACTTCCTGTTGTCTAGACCACCTGTGGAAGACTCTTGGTTTAGTGGTTAAAGCATTGTACTAGGACAGTGGCGGCGAACCTATGGCACGGGTGCCAGAGGTGGCACTCAGAGCCCTCTCTATGGGCACGTGCAGAATGCCCCCCCCCCAAACATCTAGGCTGGCCTGGGCCGCTGGGCTCGATTATTAGCATTAAACCTACAACCTAGTTTTGGGGAATCAGTGTAGGTAACCCTGTTAAGCGCTGTTAAACCCCAATGATTTTCATGCGAAGAACTAAAGCATGATCTTTTACCTGGGAGTAAGCTCGGTTGCTGGCAATGGGGCTTGCTTCTGAGTAAACCCTCCTAGGGTCGTGATTCACCCGTTGGAAGAATTGCACGGTTGCTTCAAAGCCAAGCCACTGACTACCACCAAGCTTACTCCTGAGTAACGCACGCCTCGGAGTTTTTCTAAACTGAAACCTCAGTATTCAGGTTAAATTGCCGTGTTGGCCCTTTGCGATAAATACGTGGGTTTTGGGTTGCAATTTGGGCACTCGGTCTCGAAAAGGTTCGCCATCACTGGACTAGGATGCTGGAAACTCGTAGAATCATAGAGTTGGAAGAGACCACAAGGGTCACCCAGTCCGACCCTCTACCATGCGGGAACAATGCGGGTTCATATGGAACCTTGCTGGGTGACCCCTCGGGCCTTTCACCTGCGCTCAGCCTACCTTACCTCCAAGGATTTTTGTGAGGATAAAGTGGTAGAGAGAACAGTGAACCGCTTTGGGTCCCATTGGGAAGGAAGGCACGATAAGTAAAATAAACAAATGCCACTTTCACAGTAGAACTGTGGATTGCTGATGCTCCTTTTTGGCTGCACGTCTGGTGAAGAAGAGTTTGGATTTATATCCCCCCTTTCTCTCCTGCAGGAGACTCAAAGGGGCTGACAATCTCCTTGCCCTTCCCCCCTCACAACAAACACCCTGTGAGGTAGGTGGGGCTGAGAGAGCTCCGAGAAGCTGTGACTAACCCAAGGTCACCCAGCTGGCGTGTGTGGGAGTGCACAGGCTAATCTGAATTCCCCAGATAAGCCTCCACAGCTCAGGTGGCAGAGCTGGGAATCAAACCCGGTTCCTCCAGATTAGATACACGAGCTCTTAACGACCTACGCCACTGCGCCACTGGTGTTGCGTTCCAGGCATGGGAAACTATCCCCTCTGCTTTACAACCAGCAGAGAGCCCAGGCATGCTTTGCCTTGCGAGAAGACTCACTGCAGGGCGCGTTGCTGTCGCCGGCACTTTGGATGGAGCAGCTCTGGAGACCCAGGATACTTTGCGGGAGTTGTATTGAGGATTGTGGCGAACTTGCGTGAGGAGGAAATAGAGCTGAAATAAACGGCTCCGTCTGTCCCCAACTCTCGGCCTTCTTCAAACAAATGGAATGTGGCTCCCTGCATAATTCAATGTCGTTGTGACTAAGAATGCCCCGTGCATCTAAAGAGAAGCCTGCTTAAACACTCTTTTAGCGCCTCGTGGTTTCCACAATGAGATCACTGGCTGCGCGAGCATGATCCGTGGGGAGGGAGTGGCCCTCCAGCAACAGAGAGCGGGGAGGAGGGTGCCGAATCCCACAGGGAAAGTGGCTGGTGGCAAATACTGGGATAGGAATCAGCTTCTGGTTTGTGCCTGGGTCAAATCAGAGGTGGGATCCAGCAGGTTCTCACAGGTTCCCGAGAGTAGGTTACTAATTATTTTTGTGTGCCGAGAGGGGTTTACTAATGGGTGATTTTGCCACGTGATTTTTGCCTTAGTTACGCCCCTCCTCTCAGCAGTAGCGCGCAGAACTTGAAGCAGTCTAGCAGGAGGTGCACCGGCGTGCATGTCAGCCTGTGCCTGCGTGCATTCGTTTCCCGCCCAAGGACCGGCGCAGCAGCTGCATCCCTGCCACAGCCCTGCCCAGGAATGCCCCGCCCCCGGAATGCCCGGCCACGCCCCCGGAATGCCCCGCCCAGCCCCATTGGTGCTACGCCACAGTTTGAATCCCACCCCCATGGGAACCTGTTACTAAAATTTTTGGATCCCACCACTGGGTCAAATCAAGATTGGATGGCATAGAACGGCCATGGAAAGGGACTCAGGAACTCTGGGCTAGGGCAGAATGCTGTAGCCCAGGGGTGTCCAACTCCGGCGCTTGAGATGTTAATGGACTACAATTCCCAGAAGCCCCTGCTGGCACGGCCTGATGGGAATGGTAGTCCATTCACATCTGAAGCGCTGGAGTTGGACACCCCTGCTGTAGCCCATCCCCTGACGAGATGAGATGGGCGGTGTAGCGGAAAAAGTTGGAGCTCTCTCTCTCTCTTTTCTCTGTCTGGCCAGATAAGCACTTCCGGGCAGAGATTTTATTGCAGATATGCTCACACTGACAGCACTGACGATTCATGAAGCTCTGTGGTTCCTGAGAGTGAGGAAACCCCACTGTTCTCCCTCGCTTCAAGGTTTTTGCTGCTTTTGGTCTTCCCCCAGCCCGCCACTCGTGCAGGGCAATTGACGGCTGGCTTTTCCCCCCGCAAAGCAAAAATCAATGACAGCAACCCTGTGTGATACGAGCATTATCAATATGAAATTTAAAGGGCTTGAAACAAAAGATGGCAATCTTGCGATGGACTGGAAGCAACACGGGTGTGAGGGCAGGCAAGCTGGGCCGCCTCCTGGCGTGCAAACAAGGAAATGCTTGGAGACCTCACTGTAAATGCCCCGTGGAGTGAGGAGCGCCGCAGAAAGTGCTCCACACATAATGGGCCCCTCGCTCTTACCTGCCAGGATTGTTGTGGAGCTAAAATGGAGTTAAGCCTTTGCCGGAAGGGTCCGGAACACAAACGCACAATGGAAAATATGCTTAGAAAAAAGACAAAGTTTCCCTGGGATGGCGCCAGAGGTGGGATCCAGCAGGTCCTCACAGGTTCCTGAGAGTAGGTTACTCATTATTTGTGTGTGCCGAGAGGGGGTTACTAATTGGTGATTTTGCCACGTGGTTTTTGCCTTAGTTACGCCCCTCCTCTCAGCAGCAGCGCGCAGAACTGGAAGCAGTCTAGCAGGAGGTGCACCGGCGTGCGTGGCAGCCTGTGCCTGCGTGCATTCGTTTCCCACCCAAGGACCGGCGCAGCGGCTGCGTCCCTGCCACAGCCCTGCCCAGGAATGCCCTGCCCCGGAATGCCTGGCCACGCCCCCGTCGTGCCCCGCCCAGCCCCATTGGCGCTACGCCACAGTTTGAATCCCACCCCCATGGGAACCTGTTACTAAAATTTTTGGATCCCACCACTGGATGGTGCACAAGGAGGCCGGGGCGTTGGGCGTTTCCTCCCACGATGGCTTGCCAAGGGCTCCTTGTTCTACTCGTGTTGCAAGGTGCAGGTACCTGTTGGCCACCCCCTGCTTCCCTCGTGTGCGTTCCGTGGAGTGCCGTGTGTGGCAACTTGCAGTGGAGTGGTCCAGACTCCCGGAGTGCCGCTTGAACGCTCAGTCCTCCCTGTCAGCAGGGACTGAGTTCTGCCTCTCCGCTGGAGTACCTTAGCCTTGGGTGTCTTCTGATGATACTCAACCCTCACTGTAATTCTCGCAGAGAAGTCCAGCCAGGCCGCTTGGCGTTTGCAGCCAGAGTTTGGCGTCTCTGCATTCTGGAAGGTTCTTCGCAGTGCCAGAAATGTCCTTTGAGTCTGACAGGGTCCAGCCCTGCCCCCTTTTACCCTCTGGTGCAGGAGGGCCCTTTTGGGATGGGAGGCGGGGAAGAGAAATCCAGGGAGGGGAACCGATGCCAAGGAGGGCAGTCTGGTGTTTGGAAGCAGTGCAAAGGAAAAGGGGGGGGGGTTTCCAGGAAGTCCAGCTTCTCTCTTCCCTGAGTGATGAACTTCCTTTGCCTGCCCGCTGCCTTCTGTATCACAGAGAAAGTTGTCAAAAAGTCTTGGCCATCTCTGCTCCAGGGTAACCTAGAACAGTGATGGCGAACCCTTTCGAGACCGAGTGCCCAAATTGTAACCCCAAACCCACTTATTTATCGCAAAGTGCCAACACCACAATTTAACCTGAATACTGAGGTTTCAGTATAGAAAAAACAGTTGGCTCCGAGTCGTGTGTTACTTGGGAGTAAGCTTGGTGGTAGTCGGTGGCCTTGCTTTGTAGCAACCATGCAACTCTTCCAACTGGTGAATCCCGACCCTAGGAGGGTTTACTCAGAAGCAAGCCCCATTGCCAGCAACTGAGCTTACTCCCAGGTAAAGGATTGTGCCTTAGTTCTTCGCATGAAAATCAGTGGGGTTTAACAGTGCTTAACAGGGTTACCTACACTGCTTCCCCAAAACTAGGTCTTCAGTTTAATGCTAATAATCGGGCCCAGTGGCCCAGGCCAGCCTAGATGTGTGTTTGTAGGGGAGACTCTGTTTGCACGTGCCCACAGAAAGGGCTCTGAGTGCCACCTCTGGCACTCGTGCCATAGGTTCGCCACCACTGACCTAGAAGGTCTGTGCGCTGAGGCTTCGGAAAGAGAGCCGGGAGCCGGGAGACGTGTTGCCTCCCCAGCTGTCAGTGGGATTTTACTCAGGAGTCAGATCTAAACATGAAACATTAATTGCCCTGCAGAACAGGGTCCATTACTCCGGTATCCTGTTTACAGCACCATTAGGCTAGCCTCGTCCTTTGTTCCCGGCATCTGGGATTTGAGGGTGGTCTGTCTTCACATAGGAATGTCTCATTTCGTTATCAGGACTCGTAACCATTCAAATGGGGAGCTCGGTTTACGGAGCACGTTTTACCATGAATCCATACACAGAACGGCAGGCGAAATGAATTTACACCTATACCTCTATTTCTTTGGCTTTCCTCCCCAGACAGTTTGCAGACTGTACTCCTCCTTGCGTTGCGAGCAGATCTTTTTAAGCATGGGAAATGGAGTGTTTGGGCTGAGTCTGCTGCTGCAGAGCAGCTGGGGTTTTCTTACTTGTTAGTATTTCAGAAAGGGGGAACCTGGTCTCTCCTTTAGCACTTTCCATTGTTGTGGCTTAGTGAGCAAGGAGTCTCTGGCACGACTCCCGGGCAGACATGGGAGGAATGGAGGGTTCCTAGAGATCATCCCTTAATTATCTAGGTCTGTATTTTGTGCCTTTTGCTTCCTGAAAGAAAAGCCCATGGTTAGATCTCAGTGGATCTTGGAGCGTTTTCCCACTTACCTTCTCCCCCGCGCTACTGTAGCCAATTAGTGCGGTGTCCCCCGGCACTCCCCACTACAGGGGCGGCGACAACGCAGCCACCCCGACGCGCCCCCTCAGTGCGCATCATTCCTGGCGCTCTTCAAAGTGGTGCCTTTTGATGACCCTGCGCAGAGCGCGGGGTCGTGGGGAAGCCCGGGGGTGCGTCAGAAATGATGCGCGCTGAAAGTAGTGCGCGGCATAGGGGGCTCATGGTAAGTGGGGAAACGCTCCAGGTCTGATCTATCTGGGCTCTCCTGACATTTTTTTCAGGACCTGGGTGGGAGCTGAAAAGTTGGAGTCTTATCATGTTCTATTGAGCGAACTGAGTTGTCGGAACTCCCTGCCACTGGGTGCTCACTTGGCCCAGCAGTCAGTCACCAACAGTAGCCAGCTGGGAGCCTCAGGGAAGCTGAGTGACCCTCCCCTGCGCTTAGGCCCATAGTGAGAAACGTTATGGAGAGGGGACGTAAGGGCACATAGTAGTGATGGGAACATCTTTAGCATTCATCAAAAGACACATACCACCATCCACCCCCTTCTCCCCAATATTCCCTTTCCTCCGGCTCTTGGAGCACCGTGGTATAAATTGCATATTTGCTGGCTGTGAGTGGTTGGTGATTGACTACCTGCCAGTTTAAGAAGAAGAAGAAGAGTTTGGATTTATATCCCCCCTTTCTCTCCTGCAGGAGACTCAAAGGGGCTGACAATCTCCTTGCCCTTCCCCCCTCACAACAAACACCCTGTGAGGTAGGTGGGGCTGAGAGAGCTCCCAGAAGCTGTGACTAGCCCAAGGTCACCCAGCTGGCGTGTGTTGGGAGTGCCCAGGCTAATCTCAATTCCTCAGATAAGCCTCCACAGCTCAGGCGGCAGAGCTGGGAATCAAACCCGGTTCCTCCAGATTAGATACATGAGCTCTTAACCTCCTACGCCACTGCTGCTCCAGCCTGAGAAAGTATTATTTGAAAGTCAAAGCCAGCTCACTTAGAAGCGAGTCCAGCTTTTAACATCGTTGTACCCGTGCCTGGGGACACCCTCCTGACCTGTTCACGGCCTCAGCATGGGAAGCAGGACTTACCCCAGGCTCAGATTTACTTAAACTGCAGTTATCGGAATGTTACTCTGGCTAGTCTTGTCCACCCGGTTTTGATCCAACTGGGAGAGTGCCTGTTGCAACCCTGCCCGCTGTCCGTACAGTGCAGTGCAGTCCCACTTGGTAAACGGTTTGAGGTTTTCACTAGAGCCCCTCCAGATGTGTTCTAGTTCTGGCCTTTAGTCCAAAACAAGCACCCTGGACACAACTGGCCCAGCACCCGAGGGCGCTGACATTTTTCCCGCGCTTCTCAATGGCGTTCCGCACCCTGGGCTGCTGCTTCTGACACCGGTTTCCTTTTGCTGCTCCGCTCTCCCTGTCCTGGGCCTTGTTTCCCCCCACTGCCGTTCATGCCATTGGTTGTGGTGATCCATGTGATTATGGCCGTTTCCCCACTCACCTTTTGTTGCGCGCTACTCTCGCCAGGTAACGCGGGGTCCAGTGGCATTCCCCACTGCATCCATGGCGGCAACGCAGCCACCCCGATTCTTCCGCTGTCCTTCTCCCTCACCGCGCGTCTTTTCCACTCCTGGAAAGAACTGCAGCTTTTACGGAACCCCGCGCAGAGTGCATGCCGGGGGGAAGTCCAGGGGTGACTCCACGTTTCAGGTTCCCGCCACTGGTAGTGACGTGGAGCCTTTTGCCCAATAAGGATTCACCTTCCCCCCCCCCCCCCACCCAGTAATGTGGAGGCTGGGCTGGGGGCGGAGAGGGGGAGGCAACTTGCATTCACAATTACACCAGTTACTCCCAAGCTTCAGTCCTGCTGCACGAGTTTTCCAGGGGCCAAAAGTGCAGGAAAGCCGCCGGCACTGGCCCTGCTTGCAAATTTGTGTCCCAACTGCAAGTAAAGCCCGCGTCTGGCAGCAGCAATCTGCCTGGAGGGCAGACCTCAATGCCTCCGGCTCTGCTGTCCCAAGCCAAACTGGCTGGCTTGCTTCTTTGCTCCGTCTGAATCCCCCCAGCTTATGTTTGAACGGGGTGTGGGGGGGTGGGCTGGAGAGGCCTTGAGGTTGAGTGGGGAATCCTGTTGGCTGCTGCCTGAGGATTGCTCGAGGGGCAGAAGCTGCCGTGGGGACCTTGACACCGCGCTCAAAAGGTCCCGCAGCAGACCACCCCGGTGCGTATCTCCTTCTTTTTTGAAGTGGGGAAACGGCCTATATTTGCAGGTCTTGGTTGGCATCAACATGTAGTATTGTGGTACCATCAGTAAAGTCACGTGGGTTGCTGCAGCCAATAGGATAAAAGGGCGGGTTGTCAGGCCTGAGCCGTGCCCGGCCTGGCATCTCACACGTCCGCACCAAGGCCACCTGGGCTGGCATTATCATCGCCCGAGGCTGGGAAGGTTTTCTGTTGCTTGCTTGTAACTAGTGAAGCAGGCACACCGCTTTCCTTATCTCCAACTTCCCGAATGAGGGAAGTGTCTGTGGCTACCACAACAATGCTCCTTTCTCACCAACCTTTCTTATGCTGGTGTTTTGGGGATGCAAGGGAGGGAGGAAGACGGGATGAGCCATGTGGCCGTGTTCAGGGACATACTGGGGTTCAGGGGACAAAGCACCAGCTTGGGCTTCCTGATCCTTGGGCTGACACAGTTCCAATAAAGCTCTTGAAACTTTCCTGAGTCTTGTTTGCTGACTGGAGTAACAGACCCTTACAGGTGTGTGGAAACTAAGCCAGAAAGGTGGCAGACAGTGGTCCCAGGAAAGACCGGAGCCCCAGAAGAATCCACCGCATTTGCCTGACTGTTTAAAATGCCCTGAACCATTAATTGTTTTCCATGACTACAAATGGATGGGAGTTCTTTGGGCGTTCCCTTCGCTACCGAGTTTCCCCGAAAATAAGACAGTGTCTTATTTTTGCTCCCAAAGATGCGCTACGTCTTATTTTCAGGGGATGTCTTATTTTTCCGCTCCACAGCTGCATGCTCTGGTGTTCTGTTCGACGGGCATGCTTCCAAACAAAAACTTTGCTATGTCTTACTTTCAGGGGGATGCTTTATATTTAGCACTTCAGCAAAACCTCTACTACGTCTTATTCTCCGGGGATGTCTTATTTTCGGGGAAATAGGGTAGTCGTTCTGCTCCGAGCTTTCACACCTCTCATTTCTCTGCTGTTCGTAGCCCAACGACCCGGTCACCAACATATGCCAGGCAGCGGACAAGCAGCTCTTCACCTTGGTGGAGTGGGCCAAGAGGATCCCCCATTTCTCAGAACTGCCCTTGGACGACCAAGTCATCTTGCTCAGGGCTGGTGAGTAGGACATTCCACTGAGGGAGTGGCGCATTGAGCCGGGAACGGTGGAGGGGGCAGGGGGCATCTAGCTAGCCAGGGGCCGAGAATCCTGGATAACCGCATGCCTGGAAAAGGCTTGGAATAGGTCTAGGCAAACCACTCACACTATGGACAAATAGTACAGAAGCAGTTCTGAGATTCCATGGTCAATTCCGCACTTGCGTTATCGACCTAAGTTCGAGCTGCGTTCGACCTAAGTGCTCCGCACAACCACTGGGATCGACGTGGTTTTGTACCAGTCAAATTTCTGACTCCAGTTGGGAACTACTACTACTTTTTCAGGGAACCACACTCGAACTCAGCTCGATTCCAGTAAAGTGCAGAATCTCTGGTGCCAGGAGTCCCCCATTCAGCCAATCACAGCTGAGTGTTTTGGACATGCGTACAGCTGGCCAATCAAAAAACGCCACCTTCGTCCCTCCATTCCTGTGGCAGTTTTTTTAATAACGTGTGTGGGGATAGACAGAACATGGCCGTAGAACAGTAGCCAATCGGAATGGAGCGGTGAAGAGGCACAAGATGATCCCGCCCTCAGAGCTGGGATCAAGCTGGTTGCAGTGGGGAACAACAATGGCTTCGACCTAGGTTAGAACCCTTCTCAGGGAACTGGGTCAAACCTATTTTACTCGTGTGCGGAATCGCCCCATCACTCAACCGAGAAATGGAACTGGGGGTGGAGCTTTGGGGGTGAAGGGGCGTGGCTATGCAGATAGGCACAGGCTAAGCACTCAGCGGGTCCTGGAGAGTTCTGTCCATATGTCTATTTCATTTGCACCCTATCTGGCTACAAAGAGATCAAGACGCTGCTCATGGACTTTTCTGGTTCTGTTTTATTCTCACAACAACTGCGTCAGTTGAGCTGAATGAGTAATGGACCCAGAGCAACCCCACAGCTGTAAGATGGAGTGAAAATTGGGGATGCTCTCCTCCCTGGGGCCATTCAGTTGCAGGCTTACTCTGATCTAACGCCTCATATGTCAAGGACGGCCATTCCGCGCCCCTCCAGTATGGAAGCACAGCTTCTCTCTTTTCTATGTATTTTATAATCCCCCTCCTTTTGCCTCAGAAGGACCCTCCCCCCCCAGAGGATCAACTAAATCAAATCATTTTAAAAAGTCAATACCTAACAACTACAATATTTTAATACAAGGCCTAATATCAAATAAAACCAAAGGCAAGCAGAACGCACCACCAGGGGTTAAAATGGGGTCTCTGGTTCATTTCGTTTCAAAGGCCTTCAGAACAGAATCACTTCAGAAACAAAATCAGCCAAAGAGACTGGGACACTCGCTGTTCACTGTCGCAACCCTGTGCCTTGTTTTGTCCTTTCCAGGCTGGAACGAGTTGCTTATCGCCTCCTTTTCTCACCGGTCCATAGCTGTGAAAGACGGGATCCTCCTGGCCACGGGCCTCCATGTCCACCGGAACAGTGCTCACAGCGCAGGGGTTGGCGCCATCTTCGACAGGTGGGCAGGAAGTGTCTGAAAGGCAGGCCCTTGTTGGGGGGGGGGGGGCAAGTGGGTCCCAGTGTGGCTTTGATTTGCTATGACCCATCTGGCCGCATCACACGTGTGCCGGTGACCCCCTCGCCCCAATCACACAGATGTTGGCCTTTAATTACAGTTTATACAGAACATCAGTTCAAGCCTCATACCTGCGGGACCGCCTTACTCCATATGTCCTGAGTCGACCTCTCCGTTCAGCAGAGGCGAATTTACTGGTGGTCCCTTGTCCCTCTATGATGTGGCTAGCCTCCACCCGGGCCAGGGCTTTTACAGCTCTGGCCCCTGCCCAGTGGAATGCTCTTCCTCCAGCTGTTAGGGCCCTGCGGGATCTCGGGGAGTTCCGCAGGGCCTGTAAAACTGAGCTGTTCCACCGGGCCTTTGGTGAGGCTGGCCGTTGAGTCCTCCCTTCTTCGTTGCTCCTTACAGCTTTGCCATCTGCTGACTGAATATCGGCCAGTCCCCTCCCGGGGGGTTAATGCCGGACATCATCTACTTATTTTAATTGTGGAAGATCATTGCTGCTAGTGTTTTAATGTTTGATTTATTTATTGTTTTAACTGAAACTATTTGTTGTATTCAAATGTTGATTGTTTTGTGAACCGCCCTGAGCCCTTCAGGGGTAGGGCGGTCTATTAAATTTAACAAATAATAATAAATAATAATGATAATCAGACCAGAGTCCGTCTAGACCAGCACTCTGCTACTCGCGGTGGCAGTAGTCCTTGTTTAAATATCAGTTTCCAACCTTTGTGGTTCCAAAGATCTCACTGAAGCCACCAACCACGTTCCCAAAAACTGGAAATCGCAGGTCCTGGCAACGGCAAGGGCCTGGGGGTTGAAGAGGTGCCGCTGCCGACTGCCCAGAGGCAAGTGGGCATGGGCGAGTGCGCTGCTTTCAGAGTCTCCCATTGATGCTCTTGTTTTGATCTTGCAGAGTACTGACGGAACTCGTGTCCAAAATGAGGGACATGCAGATGGACAAGACAGAACTGGGGTGCCTCAGGGCCATCGTCCTCTTCAACCCCGGTAGGTGTGGTTTCCTGGAGAGTAGGCCTTGCTGCCACGCGGTGGGGTTCGTTCCTTAGTAATGGCAGGGGTGTTAAGAAATGTGCTAGCACATCAACTCAAATCATTACCGGTAGAAAGATACAATACAATTTGGGAACCGTGGGTAAAATATATTGCAGATGAGAACGAAGTAACAATCTTCCCAGCCATATACTGAGGGTGCATTGGTAATGAAATAACGACAATAACCCAGGTGGATAATGTAAAGATGAGAAAACGGTGAGGAAATGAGAACTTAAATCCCCCAACCTCGAATGATACCATATAGATAAACGGAAGAAATAAAGATAGATAGAGGGTGAGAGATAAAGAGAAGGTTGGGACGGGAAAAGAAAAAACAGAGGATTCACATCACTGGTTTTCCCTCTGTTTATTACATCTGAGTTTGAAGAAAGGTTAGCCAAATAAGGTCAATTTTTGACGGTAATATTAAGTTAAATCCGAATGGGAAGTCAAACTGAGAGAGAAAATTATTTGTATTAGATACTTAAAATTTTAGAAGTACAATGGATAAATTAAGGTATTTATGTATCAAAAATGAAATTTTGTAATTGTAATGTTTTAACGATATTGAAATTAATAAACTTAAAAAAGAAAAGAAAAGAAATGTGCTAGCCACGTGCCCAGCAGCTGATGTTTGGGAAGAGAAGGGAAACCAGGCTATGCTATCCCCTGCCGCTGTCCCGGCATCTCTTCTCTGACACGGTGCTGCTGGGGCATCTAAGTCCGTCCCTTCTGCCTCTCCATCAAGCACCATGCGCAGTGCTAGTAGCGCATTGCTGAAGCTGAGGATTCCGTGGCTCATGGGTGAGGTCCAGTTTGGCTCTTCCTGCCTCCCGTAGACCTGGGCCTTGGGCTTCCTGACACACGCCACGAGGATGGGGGAGGGTCCGGAGCCCCCTGGTGAAGAGAGGGACTTTTCAGCCAGAATGATCTTTCAGTGGGAGGGGGGAGATGGCGTTGGTCCACTGGCGTAATGCCCATTGGGCAAGGTGGGCAGCTGCCCAGGGCATCACCTTGTGGGGGGCATCAAAATGCTGGGTTCGTTTTTGGGTATTTTTAGTGGTTTTCCATTTGTGGCCTGCAGGGGGCGCAGTTTTTAGGCTAGCAACACCACAATTTCAGCGTATCATCTGGAGACTGTCCTTATGCTACCCCCCAAGTTTGGTGAGGTTTGGTTCAGGGAGTCCAAAGTTATGGACTCCCAAAGGGGGTGCCCCTATCCCCCATTGTTTCCAATGCGAGCTAATAGGAGATGAGGGTTACAGTTTTGAGGGTCCATAACTTTGGCCCCCCTGAACCAAACTGCACCAAACATGGGGGGTCCCATCAGGACAGTTTCCAGATGATACCCTGAAATATTGGTGCCAATACATCCAAAAATGCACCCCCTTCATCCCAGAAATTTGCCCAAGAATCTTTGTTCTGCATTGAGTTTTCTGCATTGCTGTCAATGGGGGTTGCAGGCTGAGGGGGGCACATTTCTGAATGCACAGTCTCAAAACTTTCAGGGTCTCATCAGAAGACTGCCCTGATGATACCCCCCAGGTTTGGTGAAGTTTGGTTCAGGGGGGCCAAAGTTATGGACCCTCAAACTGTAGCCCCAATCTCCTATTAGCTCCCATTGGAAACAATGGGGGATAGGGGCACCCCCTTTGAGAGTCCATAACTTTGGACTCCTTGAACCAAACTTCACCAAACTGGGGGAGTAGCATAAGGACAGTCACCTGATGATATATGTGCTGAAAATTATGAAGTTGCTGATATGTCTAAAATGAACTCCTGTAGGCACCAATGTCCTTGGTGCAAAAAAAAAAATTTGAGTCAGTGGTGGAGTGGTCAGCCTCCCAGGGGGCGGCATCCAACTCAGGTTTTGCCCAGGGCTACAGTTTGCCCAGGGCTGCCTTGTTACGTCCCTGCGTTGGTCTCTCAGCTTCGGAGTTTTCTAGGGTTGCCAGCTGGGGAATTCCTGGAGCTTTGCGGGTGAAGACTAGAATTTGGGGAGGGGACTGAGCTCCGCAGGGACGTGAGGCTGCTGAGTCTACAATGCAAAGCTGCCATTTTTATCAGGGGAATTCATTTTTTGGGTGTCAGGAGATTACTAATTCTGAGAGATTGGAAACTGGCAACCCTCACTTATTCAGTCTGCCTACGGCAGTGATGGCGAACCTTTTCGAGACCGAGTGCCCAAATGGCAACCCAAAACCCACTTATTTATTGCAAAGTGCCAACGCAGCAATTTAACCTGAATAACCCCCTCGAGCAGGGGCCAGCCTGCTGTAGCCTCCAGCAAGTCCCACATACGCCGCTCTGCGCCTTTCTAGCATCCCCCCCCACTCCCCCGGGGCAGCAGCCACCTGGAGCACAGGCACCAGGCCCGCCAGCCGAGTCCTCCCTGCTCGCTGAGGTGCATGCACATCAAATCCAGCGGCCCAAGCCTGCCTAGATGTGTGTGTGTGGGAGGGACGTTTTCCCCCCACATGATGAATTCTGTGTGTGTATGCCCACAGAGAGGGCTCTGAGTGCCACCTCTGGCACCTGTGCCATAGGTTCACCACCACTGGCCTACGGCCATACCACCCTGAATGCGCCCAATCTTGTCTTATTCAGCCTGTAATCGAGGGGTAACAGTACTGGCCTACTTTAACAGGCTGTTGTACAGATAGAACCTGACAGGAAACATGAAGAGGGTGACCAAACCGCCATGTCAGCTGGAAGGATGTTCATGTGACCCTCTTTGCGTTCCCTGTCAGAGTCATCCTCTTGGCTGCCGTTGCTGCCTTTTCCCGTCCTGTGATGGAGAGTCCTGGCATCCCTCTTGGCCTGCTCTTCTGAAGAAGACACCTTCGCAATTCAGTCTTGACTGAACGTCCTTTTCCTTAGATCTTGTTAAGTCCCTGTGCAGAATTCTGACTGGTGGTGCTCAACCTGCCAGCTCTTGGGAAGATGTAAACGCAGCACTGGGCAAATTGAAGAGGACAGACCCAAAAACCTGAATGGATTTAGAGTAATAGGATGTGTCAGGTTATGAAACCCTGTGAGCAAACGGTGCCACCGGAATGCATTTCATATATAATTTAATCCTCCGAAGTTGGCTTTGTTTTTGTTTTTTTCCCCTTTTCTCCATGGGTGGGTGTGCTTTCACTTAAGGTCCGCTCTTGCGGAGCTCACCCCGAAAGGGTAAAATCAGCAATATTTACACCCAGATCCCGTTGTTATCACAGGTTCAAGCTCAGACACTGGGCTTGCCTTAAAACAGTCCTCTTTTCCACATGCCGGAGTTATTCCTGATTTATTGTCGAAGGCTTTCACGGCTGGAATCACTGGGGTGCTGTGTGGTTTCCGGGCTGTATGGCCGTGTTCTAGCAGCATTCTCTCCTGACGTTTCTTGGAAATCCTGATATTCCTGATTTTCTTGGAAGTCGAGCTACAAGCCTTGGAATTGGTTTGGGAGAATTCCTCCGTCATGTCGGCCTTCCCTGTGCATTTTTACGGTTGCTGGGCCATTTTTTCCCTTCTGCTCATGGCTTAAATAATGAGGATTTTCAAGGGAAGGTGCTGTCATTGATGTCATGATCAGTGGCTTCACAGCATCCCCCCAATCTTTTAAAAAGGCCCTTAAAGATCAAAATGATGCTATAGCGTTGTAATGATATATTGTCGAAGGCAATAGCAGAACACTTGATAAACCAACCTGGACACAGAATATTATTTGAAAACACAGAAATTCTGGACCACTCTGGCCACCACTACGTCAGACTACACAGAGAAGCCATTGAAATTCGCAAGCACATGGACAACTTCAACAGAAAGGAAGAAACCATGAAAATGAACAGAATTTGGCTGCCAGTGTTGAAAAACTCTAGAATCAAGACAGTGACTGATCAGCTCCACATGAACACAGGACAACTATAGACTATAGCACTCAAAGTGAACAAAGACCAGGATACTTCCTATTCAGATCCATCCCCCTATTGACCTTGATATCTTCATTGTTACTCCCAGGCTACAGACTTCTTTGTGACTCGCATTGCCAGAGCTAATACTCTATTCAGAGGTGGCCTTTGACCTCACAGTATATATACTCCAACTTGCTTTCCATTCCTACTATCAGATCCTCTGAAGATGCCAGCCACGAAGATGCGAGGCTAAACGTCCAGGAGAATGCTGTTAGAATTCACCGTTTTCATACAGTCTGAAACCAATATTACAGCACCCCAGTTGGAATGATAGTTTAAGCAGCTTCTCTGAATTCTGAGCTTTTCTTTAAAAAACAAAAAGTCTCTGCCCTTCTCCCTCATGGAGATATAAGGAAAAAAACATCTCTCCATGAGGTAAGAAACTAGAGCTTTACTTATTTTTTAAAAAAATGGAAGCTGGGAATTCATAAAAACTGCTTAACTATAATTTCAACATTACACTGTCGTATCAATATTTTCGGGCTGTTTATTTTAATTGAAATTGCTGTTTTGGAAGGGGAAGGGGTAGCTTATGGGCTGGAGTTGAGTCGGACTAAGGCCCCTTCCGCACACGCAAAAGAATAATGGCAAGCCAAACCACTCACAACTGTTTGTAAGTGGATTTTTTTACATTCAAGACAGCTTCAAAGAGCACTGAAAGCAGTTTCAAAGTGCATTATTTTGCATGTGCGGAATGAGCCTAAGAAAATCAACAGAAGCATTATGCTCTAGGAAAAAAAACAAAGCAAGATCAGCTTCCAGGAAAGGATTGGGGCAAAAGTGATCTCAAAGGGCCAGCAAAAACCCAGGGCGGGTGGGTACAGAGGAAAATAAGTGGCAATAAGGATAGGTGGAGATCAAAGGTAAACCGAAGTAGTATGGAGCCAAAATCAATGAGAAAAGCCCATGCCGAAAAGCCCCGTGGCCTCTTGTTTGCTGTTGAGCTCCCGTAAACTCCCCCCCACGCACCCTCCCCTGAGCTGCCCAAATCAGGGGGGGGGGGGTCCTCAAACTTTTAAAACAGGGGGCCAGTTCACTGTCCCTCAGACCATTGGAGGGCCGGACTATAAAAAAACACCTATGAACAAATCCTGCAGCGGCTAGGCTTTCTTCAGGTCCGACGGGGCCGGGCACCCAGGGCCACCTGAGCAGCCAAGGATCCCTCCCCACCCAGACAGCCTCCCTCCTCCTTCCCTCCTCCGGCCACCGGGATCGGGACTACTGGTCGTGGCCAGTCGCACAAGGCCTCACCACCTGCTGCCTCCTCTTCCTCCTCTGGCATTCACCTCCTGCTCAGGCGGCGCCCCTGATCTCGCAACGGTGGCTCATTCCTCCCGTGGCCACCGGGCTGATGAAGTGGGCGGGCGGAGAGGGGCACGGAAAGTGAGCTGGGACAGCTGTGCGCAGGGCCTGGCCCCACTCTCTTGCCTGCCTCTCTCGCTCAGTTGCAGCCGGCAAAGAAAGGGAGGAGGAGGAAAGGGGAGGGGGGCAGGACGGGCCTCCGGGTGGGGAGAGGAATGAAAGGGAGAGAGCCAAGGGGAGATCTGTTTGCCCAGTGGGCCGGATAAATGTTTTCCAAGTCGCATTTGCCCTCGCTGGGTCAAGTTTGGGGACCCCTGGTCCAAATGGTTAAGGGCCTCTCTTTCCTTGCAGATTCAAAAGGTCTTTCCAACCCCACCGAGGTCGAGGCTCTCCGTGAGAAGGTGTACGCTTCGCTTGAGGCCTACTGCAAACACAAATACCCTGACCAGCCAGGAAGGTGAGTCTCTGTTCGTAGCAAACAGTCACAAGGACGAGATGAGGGAGAGTAGGAACCTAGCCAGCTTTCTAATTCCTTATATCGTTTATGCGACCTTCTTTCCACCAAAGACATGGGAAATCTCTCTCTTGGAAGCCCTTTGGCTTTCCGTTACCAGAGAGGAACTTTACAAATTCTCCCCAGAATGGCACTTGTGATAAAGTCTATTGGCAGCTGTATACTCTGGGAAACGCCACTCCTTTGGGGAGACCCTTGAAGTTGGTAGGTGTTTCTTCCAAGCGACACAAAGGACTCGTGTTCTTGGTTAGCGATGCAGAGACCCCAGATAGTTGCTGCCTTTATTTTCCCCGGGCTGCAGGAATGCTCCATTTTTTTCCCTCCCTGATTTAACTGTAGCCCACCCACGCGCCGCCAAGAACGTAGACTGGCACGCCGGAGATAACATCTGGTGGAGATCGCCAGGCAGCGGGAGACCGGAGGTCCGCGGTTCTAGCGAAGTCTCCCGGCCTGCCGTTCCTGGCACCTTTATTGTTACTCTATTGGGGGGCGCAGGAGGAGGACTGGGGAGTTCCGGAGAGCTGGAGGTCGAGATCATCATCATGTCGGAGATCATGTGATGCATGATCTCATCTGGCCACGCGGCGGAGAGGAGCCGACGCTGCTCTGAGCTCAATCCTCACCAGCGGGCGACCATTGTCCCTGCCTGCGATTGAGCCCGGTGACAAAGGTTCATGACCCGCGGATCATGGGGGATGAGGAGGGGGTGCGATGCGCATCGCAAGGCCGCAGGTCCGGTTGGCGTCCTTAACGCTCTACTACGGCACTGCTGGGTCGCACTAATACATCTCCTCCTTTTTTTACCTTTGTGCCGGGGTCAACGCTTAAGGGGCGCATTTAAAGGCTATTCCTCTGTCAGCTTGGTCAAGTTGGACTAAGCCATGTTGCGCAACATTAGAATTTGTTGCGGGTAAGGGAAATGGGGTTTTACACACGCTAAGGGCAATATTAGACACGCATTGAAATCTAAACAAGATCCGATAACAAGGCATACAATTAAACCAATGCAGATCTGTACAATAGCACTCAACTATCCTCCCGCAGCCAGCCCAGAGGGCTGACCACCAATGGGGGCAAAACATCATACTTCAGGTTAGATACAACTTCTTGCAGCTCACGCAGGACTCTCTTCATGTGGATCAACCAAAATTATCAGAAAGATTAAAACAACACATATTATGTACACTCTCACAAACCCGCGATGCAACAACAACAAATAATCAATAGCGCACGATTGTCTGTGGTCGCTTGACGAAATTCCTAAGGCTCGGAGGCCAGGGCATCCAGAGCGGGAGGTAGAGCTGATGGATCTCAAGAAGGGCACACAGGCCAGCCGGGCCAATAGTCTTAGTATATACGGAAGCGAACCGTAGGGACTAATACCTAGGAAGCTAAGTAGGAGACGAATCTCCGCCTGAGGGCCGCTTCCCAGGAGGCGGGGTCGAAGGCAGAGCGATGCGTAGCGTCCGGCTCCCGGGTGGAGCTCTGCAGGACAATGGTGAGGCTAATTGAGGCAACAAAGAGTTCCGCAGGGAGTCGGCGGGGATGTAGTTGGGGATCGTCCTCAAGAGGTCCAGAACTGTTCCCTGGGGAGCAGGATGTCTCAACACGGGAATGTCCTCCATGTGTAGTTCCAACTGGTCGAGCCGATTTAATGTATTCATCGGTTCTCCAGTTTCGCCAGATGCGCGGCGCGAGGGTGTTAGATTCTGCGGGTTAAATTTCAGGACGCGAGGAGACGCCAGCCGGAGGGTTTGGACGACGGGTCCCCAGTCGGCGCCATAGAGTACCTGATAGATGAGGCATTCATGAAGGGCTTAGCCCAGACTCCGCTTAGGAAGTCTCCGGCAGACGGGAGCAGGCAGGAACTTAGCAGGCCCCCTAATTCTGTAAGTACTGGCCCAGGCAGAAAGATGAGACGCTGGCAGCGGCAGCAAACTGCTCCAGATGCTGGTCTGGTGAAAGCTATTATGGGGTGTAACATCGCTATCGGCAGGAGGCAGCAGAGCAGGCGCAAAGGATGGTATCGCTGAGTTGGTGGTGATGATCGCGAAAGAGAGCCGCACAGAGGTTCTCGGTGTCTCGGGTGGTCTTTAAGCAGCAGCTTAGGGGTTTGGCTGGTGGTCAGCCTTTGACGCCCTCCCCTATCATTCGGGTCTTTGGCTGCTATTAATGGCGCTCCTGCTGGGATCGCTACGCGGGTCTCCTAGAAGAGGATGCCCATCTCCGAAGGATTTTCTCCGGCATCCTGGCTGGCCTTGCCGGGCTTTTAATCGGAGTCCACGGAACCTGTAGGAGAGGGACTGAAACACACCCTTTCCCAGGTTACGGCCGGGTCATCCCGGCCAGGCTCAGTTCTAGAGCGATGGCGGAGATGTTTTGAATTTAATATAAGAAGGAAGAAGGCTTGCTCTTTGGCAGCCCGTGAAGTTTGCTGAATGAACTCCCTGGGGCCCACTTTTCTTTAGTTGTTTGACAGGAGGGCAGGAGGCAGGCCACCCTGGTGAAATTGGCTTCAGAGCGTCATCAGGGTGCGCTGGCGAGGGTCATCCCAGCCTCGAGGGGGGGAAGGGAGAAGCAGTCCTGGGGGATTGTGGGTATGCATGTTTAATCAGCAACACAAAGGGGGCTTTGGAAGCACCTTTTGGGGGATATATCCGGGAATGAAGTAATTGTACATTAGGAGGCAAATTCCTATTACACAAAGGAGAAAGCGAAGGGGGGGGTTTCTTTGGTAAGGAGTTGCACTTATCGCGGACCTTGCTTGGCTAAATGCAGGAAGCCGATGGTGCTAAATTTTGTGATCTAATTATCTTGGGGAATTGCTCGCCGAGACCGCTTCCTTATGGGCGAAGCTATTGAGCCCCGGCCTTTAATGTGGTACTGATAAAGCGTTGCGGGCGCCAAGGCCATAACCTACGGGTTTGGGTATTAGCTTATAGTGGCGGCAGCCCTTGTAACTGGGGCCTGTCCTGACAGTGCTATGGCATCAGGACGGGCCCAGATTTTAATCCAGGAGGGCCAGTCAATTGGCTCCTCCCGGGCCTACTGGTCGAAAAAAGCAGAAGGAAAAAGGGGGGGGAAGAGGAAACAGATCTCCTGTGGAAATTAAGAGGCAACTTCGGAAGGCACGATAACGAATGATCCGCGGACGCTTTACCCATCCCAGACCAGAGTCGCTTTTTAACCTGACTCATGAGGTCTTCCCAGAGATTGACATGGATGTTCAGGAACGATGGGGCGGACTGTAAGCCGTCAGCCGAAGTCCTGGGTTGCTGGACCGAGCGGGCGGATGTCTTCGCCTCGGCCAGTTTGTCTCCCCACCCCCCAGATGTGCGGTAGTTCGTCGCCACTGGTCGGGCCACTCGCTGCTCTGATGACGGGTAACATCAGCCGCCGTGTCCGCCTCAGGCCTTGAACCAGATCTCCTTCGTAATAGCAGCTCTGCAGATATGACGGGAGCTCCCGATAGGCGCCTCCACCGCCAAGCACGGTGGTGTAGGCTGGCGCCATGCTGGCCGCTGGGGCTCGTAGGCCTTTATATTGGGTCGGCAGCGCAGCGATGGGGCAAGAGAATCAGCTGATGCGAAGCGACCGCGGCAGCTCCTGTGGGATGTTTGTCCAGACCTGAAGGTGGATGTAACTTGCGCGCGGGAGTCGAATACCCGGGGACGCATGAACAGTCCCTGTTCAGCTGCAGAGGCTTTTGGCAGCACTAGCCCACTGTCCCGTAGGGATGGGCTCTGCCATACTGGGTTGGGGCCACAAGAACCCTCGTGGGGAACTTAAAGGAGATGGGCTGGGTGCATGCAGCCAGATGCCACGCAGAGCGGGGGTGGTTTTGGCAGGGGCCTTTGGCGCTTTGGGTTTGCTCTAGTACTCTCCTCCTTGGTCCTGGTTGGGGAGACGCCTGGCGGGAGTTTCCCGACGGGCAGTCGCTTCTCCAATGGAAGCCCTTCTGGCAACGGGCACCGGTTTTAGGTGGCCTTCCTCCTGGGAGGACCTCCTCCATCGGGTTGTAGGCCCCCACCGGCTGCCTTACACTCCCTTCGGAAGTGCCCGTAGCCCGCCGCAAGAGTTAAAGCAGTCATCCTGAGACTGTCTCCTCGCCGGGTGGAGAGTGCTGGCAAGCAGGAGGCTAGCTTGGTGGGCGGAGGACCCACGTCCTGGCAAGCCTTAAGCAGCTGCCTGCCAAGCCCGTGGATTTTGCTCAGGGGTCTGATTGTTCTGGCGGCACTCCATGGAAGCTGCTCTTTGGCGAAGATGAGGAGCCCGCTTTGGGCCTCCTCATTATCTACCTGCCTCTTTGAGCTTCCCTGAGTCCTGTTCACAAATTCAGCATAGGGCCTCTTGGGGTTTCCGCCACGGATGGAGGAGAAACCTGGGTTGGCTGGCCGGCATTGGGGACTTTGGATAAACGCCTTATAGTATTTACTCCAGAGGCTTAATCGTGAAGGGTGGTCTCTCAGGCAAGGACAACTGATCGCGGGATTGGCAAAAGCACTCAAAACCGTGAAGCCGAGCGTATGGTGAGTAATACCAAGAGGTGGCTGCCTGGTTGAAGCAATGTCATTAAACTACCTTCCAGACCACAATCATTGGCGTGAGGGCTCTAGGAGCACGCGAAGGTGGTTTTCCAGTCATCTGGAACCATTAGGTGGTTCCTTTATGGCGGCTCCCAGCATGCCCTCCTCAGCCTGGGGCTAGTGACTCCTTACCGGCCCGCATTGCTTTGGCGGAGCTCGGTAAGGATATTATAGCTCAGGGGGCTGCAATTTGACAACCACTTAACTATGCCATCCTCCTCCTCGTGATTCAGAAGTGGATGGGGCAATAATGCAAGAATATGCCGGGTATCGCCTTCCGCCAGGGTTTCTTTCTTCTGCAGATCGCGGGCTACACACGCTTCAAGAGTTTGAAACCCGCCGCCCATTACGCGGGCGCCTGGACGGAGGTGCAGTGGCTTCGGAAAAGGAAGGCGAGCAGAGGGGCGCTGAGCCGCCGGAGAGTTTGAAATGGGTGAAGAGCCAGGGGGGCAGAAGGAGGACAGGCCCAATTTAGTGGATAGAGAAAATCGTGGGTTGAAATTGCCAGCTACGCGAAAGATCGAAAAGAGGCGCCTACGGGCGTGGTTTCGAGGGTCTGCAGGCTGATGGCTTTTACAAAACATTGTCTCCTTGACGCCAGTAGCAGCGACATCGGGCGCCAGGTTTCGTGCCAAGAGTGCGCCTGATGTTTTCCCCAGTCCTTGGCATTCACCGTCCCCTCTGGTACTCATGGACACTGAGCCTAATCTCTTCAACCAATTCGGGCGCATTCCTTCTTCACGGGACCTTGCCGCGATTTCGGCTAACGCCAGTTCGCCAACGCGTTTTGTCATAAGCCCTGCTTTTGCAAGCTCCTATACTCACCGTGTTCCGCCGGACGAGTGTCCTAGGACGCGAGTCTCTGGATGCGCCGATCCAGAGGACAGGCGATACCGAACGGTGGTCCTGGATGCGCTCGATCCAGCTGACTTCGTATCGCCGCCCTTCCTGGTACGACACGTGAGCAGGGTGGAGGTTCGAGGATTCCCGGTTTCGCACTAGCTTGTAGTCGACTCCACGCCGGTCAGCGTGAAGAACGGTATTTAGCCGGAGATAACATCTGTGGAGATCAGCAGCGGAGACCGGAGGTCCGTTCCTAGCGAAGTCTCCGCCTGCCGGGTTCCTGGCACCTTTATTGTTACCGCCATTGGGGCGTAGAGGAGGACTGGGGAGTTCCGAGGTTTGCAGGTCGAGATCATCATGTCGGGAGATCATCATGTGATGCATGATCTCATCTGGCTACGCGCATGGAGAGGAGCCGCACGCTGCCTGGTTTCCAATCCTCACCTGGGGCAAGAATTACTGTCCCTGCGTGATTGAGCCAGTATGCCCATGACCCGTGGACTCATGGGGATGAGGAGGGTGCGATGCGACCGCAAGTACCGCAGGTCCGCATGCCCCTAACGTTTTCTGCGCACTACGGCACTGCTGGGTCGGCAGTGCACTACTACATTAACCAAGCAGCTCCATGCAACTTGGAAATCTGCTTTGCGCCCTCCAGCATCCCTTCAAAGCCTGTTTGTTTTCTCAAGGCGAGAGCTGCTGTGCGTTGCTGCGACACCTTGAAACAACTCCTGCCCCCCCGCCCTAACCCTAACCCCCCCAATCCCAAATACACTTTTTAGTGCTAAATGTCCAGATACCAGTTAGGGTGATTTGGCACAGGCAAAATAGAATGAGTTCAGTCCCTTTTTAAAAGCATTATTGGGAGGGGGGGAGTTCCAACAGAACTCACCCCCCAAACACTTCTGACCCGTTCTCTAATTCGGGTTAAAACCTCGGTTAAAATGAAAGCTGCCAAACAGCTAAACTTCTCTCCCCTTCTAACTTTGAGCTTTTCAGTCGCCTCCTGCTTGCTTTGTGCTGAACTACCGCAAGCAGGGAAGCTATCTCTATCCCCTCGCCTCTTCTGTCCACCCTCATTAAGGTGGACTTCCCCCGCGTTCCGCTTTCATTAGAGTGGGATTTTTCGTGGCGGCCATGTTAAAAAAAAAAAAAAAAAAAAAAAAAAAAAAAAAAAAAAAAAAAAAAAAAAAAAAATGTGCCGGTAAATCAGTGAAGGGGATTTTCAGGTGGGAGGGATTCTCGGGTGCACGGTTTGCAGGGAAACACAGCGTTTTGCATATGAAACATGCTGCCTCCTTCTACAGGAATGCCAGTGATCCTGACTATCCCCTGCACCCACCATGCTAATGGTGGCACGAGCAACGCAGGGCTCATTTAACCCGTTAGTGTTGCCTGTGCAAAATCAGCCTCAGAGGATTCAAAAGCCTGCCCGCTGGTTTTGTGAGGCACACTGTCGTGTGCCATTTTGGCGGATCCTTAAAAAAATGGATGGCTTAACTTTTATTTTGGGGGTTTGTCTGTAAATGACGGTGGCTATTTGATCTCATTCCCTCCCGCAGCAGAAATGCGCTTTGAAGGACAAGTTTTCAGTGGTCATTGACCCTTTCCCCACTTACCTTTGTCCGAGGGTTGCTGCACGCAATTCCCAGCGCGCACAATTCCTGGCACGCGCCCCGGCTTCCCCGGGGTCATCAAAAGGCGCCATTTCAAAAGGCGCCAGGAATTACGCACGGTGAGGGGGCGCGAGAGAGGCAGCGTCGGGGCGGCTGTGTTCTCGCTGCCCCTGAAGTGGGGAGTGCAGCTGGACCCTGCGCTACTTGAGGAGAGTAGCGCAGGGCTTAAGGTAAGTGGGGAAAGGGCCATTGTTCCAAGAGCCAAATGGTGCCGTTGCTAATTTAGCGCTCAGTTTATCTGGCCTTTTCTGAGCTTTGAATGTCGGAAGGCCTCATTTCTTTTTGCCTGTTGTTCTTTGTGAGGGAAGAGTATCCCCTTTTTTCCTCTGCATTAAAGAAAGAAAAATCAGATGCATGGAGAATTACTTTGCCACGGAATGCGCTTCCTCTGTCTGGCAATGGGTTCTTCTCTGCGTTGCGTCCCCTGGGGAGCAGAGAATGCTCTACGGGGCGATGCCAAAACATGGGGAAGGGAGAAGAAGAGGGGGCTCATTCTCAGCAGCCAGTTACTTCTAACTAGGAACAGAACCTGTTATTGTCTCTCATGAATAAACAGCTGGCCAGAGGCTTGTTTGTATTGGTGTACCCAGTAACTCCCTCCCTCCAGACAGAGAGACGAGAGGGAACAGTTCCAAGCAAAAGCGGTCCCAAGTTTGCTCACAGAGGGGAAGGGGGGGCTGCTTCGGCACCCCCCCCCTTTCCCTGATTGGTGAAGCTCCAAGAGGAGGAGATCTTGAGTTGCATGTTCTTGTCCTTCTTCCCACGGCAATTGCCAGCTCAGCACTCAAACAGAGCACACAGGCCAGAGGGCTGAGCTAGGAACACTCCCTCCACCCCCCTCCCCTGCTCAGCTTGTTCGGTCCTGGATTCAAACCCTAATTCAGTGGTGGCGAACCTATGGCTCAGGTGCCAGAGGTGGCACTCAGAGTCCTCTCTGTGGGCACTCGCAAGCAGAGTGCCCCCCCCCCCCCACATCTAGGCTGGCCTGGGTCACTGGGCTCGATTATTAGCATTAAACCTAAGACCTAGTTTTGGGGAAGCAGTGTAGGTAACCCTGTTAAGCGCTGTTAAACCCCACTGATTTTCATGCAAACTAAAGCGCGATCCTTTACCTGGGAGTAAGCTCAGTTGCTGGCAATGGGCCTTGCTTCTGAGTAACCCTCCTAGGTTGGAAGAGTTGCATGGTTGCTTCAAAGCAAAGCCACCGACTACCACCAAGCTTACTCCTGAGTAACGCACGCCTCAGAGCCAACCGTTTTTTCTAAACTAAAACCTCAGTATTCAGGTTAAATTGCCGTGTGGGCACTTTGCGATAAATAAGTGGGTTTTGGGTTGCCGTTTGGGCACTCGGTCTCGAAAAGGTTCGCCATCACTGACCTCGTTGCATCTTTCAAAACCTCACATTCGCATGCATTGACAATTAAAAAAATGAATGTTGTGTATGCTTTGGGGAGGGGGTGGTGTACGATATATTCACATAAAACAGCTGCAGGGTGTAGGGAGACGAGAGCTCAGAGATCTGGTGAAAGGTGTTTCTTTCCAAGACTCAGAGGAAACGAATTAATCTGAATTCCAGCCTGGAGCGAGCCTTCGCATCTCATTCGGTGCTCCTTTTCGTGAGCAGCTCCCGTTTATTGTGATTTTCCAGCCAATGCCATGAACACGCCTGCCTGGTTGCTGAGCTGTTCTTCTCTGTGCCGTTTCCTTTGTTTGCTTCCACATTCCGTGTCCTCATTTGCTCTGGCTGCTGCTTAGTCCTACTGGACGTGGCAGACTCCGAGATTTTCCCCTCAAAGTGATGTCACAGCTCTGCATTGGAAGTGATGATGTCACTGACGCTTGTAAACTAACTTCTCAGTGTGTTCCTGCAGCCCAGGGGATTAAACAGCAAATGAGGGCAAGGTCAGTGAGGGCAAAGAGGAAAAGGGTAGCAAGAACCAGCCGTAATTCAGCCTGTGTGGCGCGGATATTTACTGGTACTCAGTTGAAATATGTTATTTTCAAAGTCAGCATCAACAGTCAATGATACTTGGCAAGCCCTTTTGTTTTGTAAGTTCCATTTTCAGGTATCTGTCCCGTCACTTTGAGGAGCAGCAGTGGCGTAGCGGGTAAGAGCAGTGGCCAAGAGCAGGTGCACTCTGATCTGGAGGAACCGGGTTTGATTCCCAGCTCTGCCGCTTGAGTTGTGGAGGCTTATCTGGGGAATTCAGTGTGCACTCCCACACACGCCAGCTGGGTGACCTTGGGCTAGTCACAGCTTTTCGGAGCTCTCTCAGCCCCACCCACCTCACAGGGTGTTTGTTGTGAGAGGGGAAGGGCAAGGAGATTGTCAGCCCCTTTGAGTCTCCTACAGGAGAGAAAGGGGGGATATAAATCCAAACTCTTCTTCTTCTTCTTAATGGGATCCCCGGGCCCGGCTGCCCTTAAGCTTTTTTTTCAAGTATCTGCCTGGATACCTGAAGAGCTCATGTTCTTCACTCTGCTGTGGAAATTTGTTGCTTGCTTTCAATGAAGACTCCTGCAGCGTGTGGGGCTCTTCAAGAGCAGCTGTTTATACCCAGGGAAATTGTGGGGCAATAGATTCACTGCAGCAGATGGAAGCTCTCTTGATCATACTGTGCACAGACAAGGAACTCCGCACCATCAGCTTGAAAGGATGGAAACTTGCAGGGCTGATAGCCCAACTTGTTGACCATAGGAGGGAAGCCAACTGGCCCTTTACAGAGGCTTAATAGGGCGATTCCTCCCCTGCTGCCCTTAAGCCTATTTTTCTGCAGGTCAGTTGGCAACTCCACATAGCAGCCATGTTCGTATGCATCCCAAGGGAGGCCCTGTATGACCTTCCTTTGCTTTCTAACCTCCATATTCCTTTCTTTTTAAAAAACATTTTTTAAATTATTTTCCAAAATATATTAAACAGATTAGAAACAAAGAAGTACTAGAAAATAGTTGAGATCAAAGCTTAAGAGATGTCTATCCACTCTTATATTAAATACACGTTACATATTGGATCCCAATATAACGTTTTCAGCTTACTAGAGAGACCATTATAAGGTCTTCAAATCTTTGTCATTTATCCATCAGCTCCAAAGCATTTTTATTAGTCCAGTTATTATATCTTAGTCATTATCATGTTTCAGTCCTCTAGTTATCTGTTTTTTACATAATCGATTCAGATTCTTAATAAAAACTAGCGGGCCCGGCCACGCGTTGCTGTGGCTGAGTCTGGTGAAGTGGAAAAGAAAGAAAAAGAGAAGCGAATGGTTCGAACATGTGTCATTGCACAATGCTTGCAAGGGAGGGGAGGGGCAGGGGAGGGGCAAGGGGCCCCTCCCTCCCCTCCCTCTCTCCCGTTCTCTTGCATGGCAACCCGGCCAGTCCCTCCCTAACGTTCCCCTTCCTTTGCTAGGGTGGGTGGGCCATGTGCAGGTGGCTAGTCCTGTCCCTTTCACTCCCTTCCCTTCCCTTCCCTTTCCTTCCCTTTATTTTATTTATTTTATTTATTATTAGTTTTATATACCGCCCTCTCCTTGAGGGCTCAGGGCGGGCAAATTACCTAGCTGAAAACACGCTGGGAGGTATGAGCTACGTTGTGTTCAAATTTCAGAGTGTTTGGTCCAGCAAACCCCCGGACCCTCCCTCACCTTCCCCGTCCTCCGCTAGGGTGGGTGGGTCATGTCCAGATGGCCCGCCCCATCCCTTTCACTCCATAAGGCAGTGGTTTTCAAGGAAGGCATGGTTGGTTCCCTTGTATCAGAGGGTGCTGCTTTGACGGCCAGCAGATGGCGCTGTTGTGGAACAGAACTGTGGTTCCAACTGTCACAGGTGTGGCATGTACACAATAACTGGCACAGTTGTGACACGTACACAACAGGAGGTGTGGAAACAGTATGGAAACCTGGCCGCACACGAATGCGACGTTGTGTGAAAATTTCAAAGCAATCGGTCCAGTAGTTTGGGAGAGTACCTGTCAGCAGGAAAACGCACTGATAGATTTTTATATATACAGATAAAGACCCCATTTCTCATCGAATTCATGTTTTGAACGTCAATTTACAACCGTCGTGGCAGATTCTCTGATGTTGTTTTCCCACCGTCCTACCATGCCCGTTTTCCTTTCTAGGTTTGCCAAGCTGCTGCTTCGCCTGCCTGCCCTTCGCTCCATCGGCCTGAAATGCTTGGAGCATCTCTTCTTCTTCAAGCTAATAGGCGACACGCCGATCGACACCTTCTTGATGGAGATGCTGGAAGCCCCCCACCAAATGACTTAAAAGAGGGCCTCTGGTCTGAGACCCCAACAGGCCCCTACCCCACACACACACACACACAAGGCCTCCCTCTGTTCTGCCACTTCCTCCCCGGTGCAAGAGACACTAACTGCTGCCCCCTGCGTGACACTGTGCCCGGCCACAGTGCCGACAGAGCCCTTTTCCTGGTTTTGCCATCTCTGCTGCTTCCCAGGATCCAGTTCCCGGCTTCGTGACACCTGTTGTGGATGTAGAGACCACAGGCTTCAACCACACCAAAGGCCCCCCACCACCATTCACCCGACCCCTCTTTCCTGGGCACAGATGGATTTCCAAGCAGCCGGGCCTTTGGGTCCCTTTTGTCTCCCCCATTTTTGTGGCTGTGGTTGTCCCTGCACACGCACACGCCGAATTGTCTGATCTGCTGGATTGTGGCAGGGTGGGATGGGCAACGCTCTTGCTCGCTCCCCTGCAGGCGGATGGACTGGGGGTGGGGTGGCGAGATTGAAGGGATGTCGTGTTTTTGCCCTCCGTTTAAAAAGCAAAAAAATGATCTCTTTTCCTTTTCAGTGTTTTGAACATCTCAAAAGGGTGGGGTTGAAATCTGGCTGCGTTGGCCAGAACCTTCTCGACCGGCCTTTCGACTTAAGAGCGAGGGAATGATAGGCGAAAGGGCTGCCGTGCGCTAAAGGTTGGAATCCTACAGGAGTGTGAAGGGCAGGGCAGTCATTTCTACTTGGGGGTTTGTGTGACAGTGTGTGTGTGTGTATGAGTGTGTGTTTGAGTGCACTTTTGTGTGCTAAGAGGAAACTCTGTCATTAGCAGAGCCAGCCAATCAAATCGCAGGCCAGCCAGAGCACGCAAAGGACAGTCCGGGCTGCTTTATAGGAAGCATTTTGGCGGGTCACGATTGAAATGACGAAGCTGGGCTAGATGGACTTTTGCTTGGGGATGATGGTTTTCAGTTGTCCTAGATCCGTGGTGGCGAACCTTTGGCGCTCCAGATGTTATGGACTACAATTCCCATCAGCCCCTGCCAGCATGGCCAATTGGAAGGGGCTGATGGGAATTGTAGTCCATAACATCTGGAGTGCCAAAGGTTTGCCACCAGATCTCAAGAGTTGTTTGAAACAGAAACAAAAACCCACAGCGGCCAAGCCTCGGACACCCCCATCCCCTGTCCCAGCTTAACATCTTGGCAGACTTTCGAAGAGCCCAGACAGGTTTGTGGCGCTCCAGGTGGGCCACATCAATGCAGAACCATTATTTTAAAAAAACACATTTGAGCCTGTTAAGAGGGATTGTGGCAAATGTTCATGGAAAAGAGGGCCAGCCAAGGTGGGTTGTCTTCTACACAGGCTCGTGCTCTCAACTGCTGGGGGGTCTCAACTGTCTTTTTTAAAAAAACCGAGTCAGTGTTTATCCCCTCATGCTGCAAATTCTGGCTTGAAAGTGTGATTTGAGGAATAGGAAATCCTCGGTCGTTTTCCGACTTACTGTCCGACTTACTTTCCGACTTGGCGCGCTACTGCCGCCAAGTAGCGCGGGGTCCCCCGGCACTCCCCACTACAGGGCCGGCGACAACGCAGCCGCCCCGACGCTGCTGCTGTCGCGCCCCCTCAGCGCGCATCATTCCTGGCGCTCCTCAAAACGGCGGGGAAGCCCGGGAGCGCGCCAGAAATGACGCGCGCGGAGAGTAGCGCGCAGCACAGGGTGGTCGAGGTAAGTGGGGCAACGACCCTCCAAAGAGTACGGCATTACGTTGAGCAGATAGCTCCTGAAGTGGAATTTTCTTCAGCAGAATACACGATGGAAGGAATATGTTGTTTTTGGTAGAAGAAACTGGCTCTTCATAGAAGGTTGGGCGAAGACCACGAAGGCAACAGGCATGGATCCTCTCCAGAAGTTTCATTTGCATCTGGCATTTCCCCCATTGTTTTGAAAAGGATTTCTGGAGCCGCCTTTAAAACACCGCTTCCCCAATAATAATAATACCTCCAGCAGCCCTTGGCATCAGTCTCAGCGGGCCTTGAAATTGGGGTTGTGAGATTGTCCTGCTCTGGGATGCGTCTCAGGCTGCCTCTCCCGAGGCCCCGCTCTGCCTTCTCGCTCTTCCCTGCCATCTCCACCCATCTAGTCCTGCAGGCCATGGCTTTCTCCCAGCCCACTTCTTGGCTGTGGGCCTCTCTGCCAATCAGTTCTGTTATCTGAGCAGCTTTTCACCCTGACGTCAAGAATGGAGAAATCTTTGGCTTGGAGGATCGGGACGTGGTTCTCCTGGTTGTCCGAACTGTTCGGGTTGCAGAAGCCTTGCTTTCCAAGAGCTCAAGGCTACCATCTTCCCTGCCCATGGTGGTCAGGATAACAGCACTGGAAACCAGAGCTGATTGGGGCTGGTTTCTGTCAGAAATTATAAGCATCTGAGTCCTCACATTTCAGGGTTTTAGACGGGTTCCAGATTTGGAGAAATGCAAGAGGTAAACTTGTCCCCTTGCTTAGGGCTTTGCCAGATCATAGCAGGTCTCACAGACTGTTCTGCTGTGGGGCAGAGGCCTACCTAAAAACTTGGGAGTGTAGCTAGAGCAGGGGTCTGCAACCTGCAGCTCTCCAGATGTTCACGGACTACAATTCCCATCAGCCCCTGCCACCATGCTGGCAGGGGCTGATGGGAATTGTAGTCCGTGAACATCTGGAGAGCTGCAGGTTGCAGACCCCTGAGCTAGAGCGATTTCCAACCCCTCACGTGACCAATGCAGATAAGACCTCCATGCAGTGGACAGATTCTGCTGTCCTAGATTGAAGCAAGAGGGCAAATTGTGGAGCCCAGTGGTTGATTTCCCTTCCCAGAGGATACGCAAAGCTACTGCCAAAGCCCTGTGGGGACTCCACCACTCCGAAGGGTGACACCCTCCGTTGCCTTTGTGTCCTCTTTCCGGTTTTTTTGTTGTAACATTTTGGGTCTTGCTTTTTCTGGCCCATCAGCCCACACACAGCGGAGGGGGCCAGTGGTTATCTGCAGAGGTTTAACAACGAGACGCTCTTCTGTTAGGCCAGGACACAATGACCTCACTTTTTTAAAGCAAGATGGATCCAGTGTTGCCAAGTTCTGGACTGTGGAAGGGCCAGCTCTGCACATTCTTCTCTCTGCTGCCAGATAGGCAGCTGCTGCCCCCAGTCACAGCTCACCTGCAGCCTTCAGAGGCAGCCGCCTCCTGACTCCTCGGCTGCCGCCGCTGAACGGCCACAGCGCTGGGGCAGCGAAGCAGGAGGGCCCTGGTATGGGAAGAGTCTGGGTCTGGAGTCGCGCCTTCAGCCACATGGCGTGGAATTCTTGGCGGCTCCATCTCGTGACCACAAACGAAATGCGATGGGTGCTTGGAAGAGCTACGGGCCGCCCTCCCCCTTGGCATCCGGGGCGCCCCCTCGTGTGGCATGACCCCACGCTGGTGCAACATTGCCGCGCCCGGCAAGCCACCCTCTCCTGCCCCTTGGCTGCCCCTCGTCCCGATGCCCTGTCCTCCAGAACGGTCAACCTGCTGGAGGCATCCCAGGACACAGTGGAAGATGAGACCTGTGTAAAGCAAGGCAAGGCAGCGCGGGCGTATGCGGCGAAGTGCAAGTGTTTTGTATACATGTATGTAGTGTAGATAGGTACACTGTATAAATATTCTCATTCATCATATACATATATTATACCCATAGCAATTACAGACTTTTAAGTGTTATCTTTGTGTTCCCAGTTCTTTTTGTGTTTCAGCGTCTTGGGGTTTCCCGCTCATTTTTATGTGCTTTATGAAAGCAACGACTCTACATTGGAACCTCCCTTCTGGTCCCCACCTCACCCCCTTCAATGGCGGGCGTCGAGGGCAGACCTGCGCAACCCCCCGGGAATTGTTGCATCTATTTTAGGATGCTTTTGGGGAGGAGGGGGTAGGGGAAGCAAGAGGCGGACTCAACCCTAGCTTTAGCATTTCCCAACACATAGAAAATGGATGCCTTTGCTGTGGAGCGCATAGCTGAAAAAGAAATCTAGAAAGGATGACAAAGATAAAAATTAAAGATTTTTTTAAAAGGTAAACAAAATATCTAAAATGACAATGAAGTTAAAATATCTATTTTTGTACAAATGTAATTTTAACCCTTGCATATTCTTACATAATTTTGGGGGGGGTGTTTTTCTGCTATTATAAAATTTGTTCTAAATCTCTCATGTGTATGTTCAGCCTACAACAGTGCAGGCAAACGTTTTCAAGACTGTGCAGAAATCAGCTTTTATCGGCTGCCTTCTTCAGAGATCATGTTCTCCTTCAGAGGAATGGATTTTCCTTTTCCCCTGGCCTTCTTGCAAAACCAGACCACGGGTCTTCTGTTGTGCCCCAGCCAGCACTCTCCTTCAGGTCTACTCTACTGTGAAATCACTACCACATATTATTGTTCACTACAAAAAAGTTTTAAAAAAATAAATAAATAACGTTCTGCTGGAAATTGCAGTATTTTGAACAAATGTATTAGAATTGTTTTTTTAAAAAGTAAAAGAAAAATATATGAGCATTTTAAAATTTAAATTCAGTTCCAATTCTGGTTTATTCTGCAGCAGGCGTTCTGCCGTTTCTTCCCCGCATCCCAATCCCTCCGGCTTCTCTGGCGCTGTGTTCCCTTTGGGAAGAGCAGGTCTACCCAGAATCCTCCTGTGGTCTATTAAGTGGGGCATTCTCCTTCGGAAGTGGTCTGAGGCACTGTTGATGACTTTGAGAACCAATGAAAACGAGAAAACATTGCTTTTTAAAAAATGGAATAACCCAAATTAAGCACCGCACTAGGAAGGTGGGGATTCTGCCTTTGTTTGTTTGTTTGTTTATTATTCGACTTATAAGCCGCCTCATCCCCGAAGGGCTCGAGGCGGCTCACAACACGGCTGTTATTCAAACATGTCTCTTGTGTTTCAGAAGTTATGAGGGTGAAGGTTAGGGAGCAGGTGGAAATAGGGGTACCACAAGATCACGTGGAGTGGATCCCATGCAGAAGCGATCCTGAGGTATGCAGCTGGGACTGCCCTGCTTCTTTGGGATGCCCATAAAGGGTTGGCTGCATCCCCATGCAGTGGGGGGAATTGGTTGCAAAAGAAGGCTCTCCCCAATGGTTCCAAATGGGTAGCAGCAATATGAAACTGGCGCCAGGCATCTTGGAGGCTAACCTGCCACGGACTCATAAGGGGAACTACACCCGGGCATGTGTGCCCTTGGCACCGCCTCTGCCCACGCCCAGAAGTAAGATGGCCCCACCCCTGGCAGCCACTTGTTCAACTAAGTGTTATAAGTTCATGCGGGTAATCTCATATATTTGGAGCAACAGTGCACCTAGAGTCCTCCGGAAAGCAATTAAGTGTTTAGAAATGTAAAAAATGTTCTTTAAAATTCTGATGCAACCTCAGGAGCTGGGCTGGGGCCATGGAGGCAAGGGAGGTGGGGAGTTCAGGAGTGGAGCCCAAGCGCAACCTGGGGGAGGGGGGAGCAACAAACTCTGAAGGGTCTTGAGCAGAAACCGCCGCTTACGGGCTTTTCAGACCCAAATACCAATAAGCCAACGTTGCATATTGTTCAGGTGACTAGCCCTGCTGGTGTGATGATTTGTGCAATTGGGTTGTTAGTGGAAGAAGAATGGAACATAAGAACAAGCCAGCTGGATCAGACCAGAGTCCATCTAGTCCAGTGGTGGCGAACCTTTGGCACTCCAGATGTTATGGACTACGATTCCCATCAGCCCCTGCCAGAATGGCCAATTGGTCATGCTGGCAGGGGCTGATGGGAATTGTAGTCCATAACATCTGGAGTGCCAAAGGTTCGTCACCACAGATCTAGTCCAGCTCTTTACCGCGAGTGGCCCACCAGGTGCCTTTTGGGAGCTCACATGCAGGAGGCAAATGGGTCTTAAGAGATAAGAGAATCCACCTGCTGATCAGACCAGAGTCCATCTAGTTCAGCTCTCTGCTACTACTTGGTGGCCCACCAAGGTGCCTTTGGGAGCTCAAGATGCAGGAGGTGAAAGCAATGGGCCATAAGAACATAAGATTAAGCCAGCTGATTGTGACCAGAGTTCATCTAGGGCCAGCTTTCTCTGCTCCCTCGCGAATGGCCCACCAGAGGTGCCTTTGGGAGCTCACCTGCAGGATGTGGAAAGCAAGGGCCTTAAGAATATAAGAACTAGCCTGCTGGATCAGACCAGAAGTCCATCTGAAGTCCAGCTCTTGCTACTCGCAGTGGCCTCACCAGGTGCCTTGGGAGCCTCACATGCAGGAGGCCAGCAAAGGGCCTTAAGAACATGTAAGAGATTAAGCCAGCCGGGATCAGACCAACGCAGAGTTCATCTAGGCCAGAATTTGTTAGGGAACCCCGCCTGTGGTTTTCCAGAATGTTCAGGAACCATAACCCCATCAGCCTCTGTCAGCATGGCCAATTGGCCATGCTAGTAGGGGCTGATGGGAATTGTAGTTCCTGAACATCTGGAGAGCCGCAGGTTCCCTACCCCTGATCTAGGTCAGCTCTCTGCTCCTCGCAGTGGCCCACCAGGTGCCTTTGGGAGCTCACCTGCAGGAGGTGAAAGCAAGGGCCTTAAGAACATAAGAAAGAGCCTGCTGGATCAGACCAGAGTCCATCTAGTCCAGCTCTCTGCTACTCGCAGTGGCCCACCAGGTGCCTTTGGGAGCTCACATGCAGGAGGTGAAAGCAATGGCCTTCTGCTGCTGCTGCTCCTGAGCACCTGGTCTGCTAAGGCATTTGCAATGTGAGATCAAGGAGGATCAAGATTGGCAGCCATAAATCGACTTCTCCTCCGTAAGTCTATCCAAGCCCTTTTTAAAGCTATCCAGGTTAGTGGCCATCACCACCTCCTGTGGCAGCAGGAGAAACAGAAACCGCGCTGCAGCCAGCAGAGTTCTTCATGCTGATCTGGTGAAGCAGTTATGACTGTGAGGCCACATCCGGTCCCAGGGAGCTGCTCCTTGTGATCCTTAAACTGCTTAACCATTCAGTGGGAGCAGGGGCCTATCTGCTGCCTCAGTGAGTAAGCCAGGAAAGCCGAGAAGCAGCTGGAGAACGGTTCCGTGCAAAGGAAGAAGAGAAGAAGAAGAATGTGGATTTATATCCCCCCCTTTCTCTCCTGCAGGAGACTCAAAGGGGCTGACAATCTCCTTGCCCTTCCCCCCTCACAACAAACACCCTGTGGGGCTGAGAGAGCTCCGAGAAGCTGTGACTAGCCCCAGGTCACCCAGCTGGCGTGTGTGGGAGTGCCCAGGCTAATCTGAATTCCCCAGAGAAGCCTCCACAGCTCAGGCGGCAGAGCGGGGAATCAAACCCGGTTCCTCCAGATTAGAGACACGAGCTCTTCACCTCCTACGCCACTGCTACTTTAGATGTCCACCCACTTTTAGGGGCTCCAAATGGTCTCCTGGCTCTTTCTCTGGCCTCAGGTTGGAAAATCTGGCGAAAATCTGAAGATTCCCCTCTCGAGGCTGCCGGTACGCTCTGCACGTGTTCGATAGCAGTATCGTCAAGCCATGGGCCTCGCTTCCCCAGTTTCTTTTGGCACCCTGCGACCGGGACAGTGTGTGTTCTTCGTTCCATCTCTGTGCCTGTTGTCAAATGTTTGTGCCTCTGAAGCAAGAACATTGCAACACAAAGCCTGCTGCCCCAGTGCATGCTGGGGTTTGCAGACGGCAACAGAAGGACAATTGCATCAGACAAGTGGACGGGGAGCCTCCGGGGACGGCAGGCTAAACATTCACCATTCCAGCAACCACCTATTCGCCTGGCACTGGGGGTGGGCACTGAGAAAAAATTCTTTATAATTCTGGATCTGAGCGGGGGGGGGGGTATTTCCTGTGATGTCTTATTACATACATAAAACCTTTATTGGGCATAATACCAATATAACAACCAGCATTATCCAGACAAATGTTCCATACATAAAACCATCACAGGTATTATTCCAAAGTTCCTAAAAGGAACTTAGCTACAGAATTTAAAATCACAGAAGAAGAGTTGTTTAGTAGGAATGCAACCTTCCCAGCAACAGAGTATTCTTAAAAAATTTAAAAATATTTATCAGGAACAATTGCATGGATACATGATAGATAAAAGGCCCCACGGGGAGCACAACAAATACGTTCTACTGGGAACTCTCAACCATTCCTCGCAATGAAATTACGATCTCTACAAAGAGCCGAGGGGTCCGAAGATTGCTTAACAATAGAGATAACCTAGTCAGATCAGGCAGCCCAGATTGGAAGAAAAAAATGTAAGTTGATATATTTAGATCTGATGTTGTCGAATCTGGTGCAGTGCAAGAGTTGGTGAGTCAGGATTTCAACCACTTTGCCAGAATGCAACTGCATAACCTACAGGCGGATTTATCTAATTATTGGAACCGCACTTTTATTAGGGCAGAGGCGCATAACGGCGCACATGGGGAAATTTTGGTGTATGGACTCTCCTTGCTTGGCGCTGGGTTCGCGAAGGTATGGAGATGAAAGGCCATACGTCTCCTGCTCAAATGGAATTAGGAGTTGTGTTGGGGAGCAGGTTCGTTTGGCTGCTAGATGCAAATTTGCAAATTCTAGATCTAAAAGCCGATCAACAGAGTATTCCTTAAACTTGGCAGGAAGAAAAGTCAAAAGCCTGGTCCTCGCTTCCTCGTATTTGGGGCAGTTAAGCATTATATGTTCCATGGATTGCACCACTATAGTACAATAGTGGGGCATTCTCGCTTCCTATGGTTTACCATAGAAACCTCCCTCAGGAGTACAGAACAAGGAAGGAATTATTAACGAGCCCTTGTGTATATCCGTCCATCGGCAAGCTTGGGCTCTGGAGCATACTCAGATGAAGTCTGTCATCAGGTTGGTTTTGAATTTGATGTTGAAAAGAGGGGAACAGCATTTCGCTGCTTGGTCTTGTAGAGAAACCTAGAGTTCTGGTCATAGGTGGAGTCGCCTTTTTAGTTCGGAAGGAGGTAGCATTTGCAAAGAATCCCAGGAAAATCCCACGTGATGTCTTATTTTCAAGCGGAACATTAGCCATTTGGGATTCAGCTTAGTGTGATTTTCCAGTCGCTGGAGTTCAGGATAGTTATTTTCAGTGGGAAATGTCCACAAGGGTTTATAGGGCAGTGTTGATCGAGAGAATGGCCCCAAATTGGCCCCAAACACCGTCCTCCGTCTCATCAATCCAGGCCAGCTCCAAGCCTTTATTGGCATCTAGGCGATAAAATATTACAAAATATACCAAAAAAAAAACCCAACAACACAGAGATTTCAAATAGAGTAGAAGAAGAAGAAGAAGAAGAAGAGGGGGGGGGGGGGGGGGAGGAGGAGGAGGAGGAGGAGGAGGAGGAGGAGTTTGGATTTATATCCCCCCTTTCGCTCCTGCAGGAGACTCAAGGGGGCTGACAATCTCCTTGCACTTCCCCCCCTACCAAAAAACACCCTGTGAGGTAGGTGGGGCCATGGAGAGAGCCCTCGTGTACAGAAGCTGTGGACTAGCCCAAGGTCACCCAGCTGGCGTGTGTGGGAGTGGAGTGCACAGGCCAATCTGACTCCCCAGATTAGCCTCCACAGCTCCAGGCGGCAGAGCGGGGAATCAAACCCGGGTTCCTCCAGATTAGATACACGAGCTCTTAGCCTCCTACGCCACTGCTGCTACTACAACTACAACATTGCATGGAGTAAAAAAGTAAAGAGTTAATATAATCATAAAAAGAACCACAATAATATTTAGCAGCCTTTCTTGGGAAGACGGTACTTAATGGCTTCCTGCAGAATTTTAGTTACACTCTCACACATTTTTAAGATGGGGCTACTTAGTAGGAAGATCAGCTTGGAACTATCAGAAAACTCTTCCCTCTGTCTTAAAATGGCGTTTATGTACTTTGCTCGAATTTCATTGTGGAACAGGCAATAGAAGAGGCTGCTGTAGAGTTTCAGGGCTTACAGGGGTAGAGTCTCTGTCTTTCTACAACGTTGTGGGATCTTCCATAGAGGAGAGCAGATGGCCAGGCGTTTGGCCAGGAAAAAAGCCCTTCGGTGATTTGGATCTGGAAGAAACTAAAGATAATCAGCTGTTTGGCCAAGTTTAATTGGGATCCTGAAGCCCAACAGAGAACAGGTTTTGAAAGCTGCAGTATAAAGATTCTGATTCCAAGAACCCGCCCTCTAATCGAAAGACCCCCTAAGTTTCAAGCCAATTGAATGAAGCTGTACCTGATTTGGTATAGACCCTCAAAATGTTGCATGATTCTCAAGAGCAGCCGCGCACTTCTGTCTAATACTGGATTCCCTAAAATGGTGGTCAGTCTGTCAGCACAGGACATGGGGATGGTCGGGCAACCCTTAGCACTCCAAAGCCATTTGGCCTCAGCCTCCCCAAGCCCTGCTCTTTCAGCTGGCAGAGTGGGCGTATGGATAGCAGGCGGTGACGCCAACGACCTCTGCAAGTTGCACTTTGGGATCGAAGCGACGTGCCTCCTTTCCCTCACCTCTCCTTCACTTCCCTTCCTTCTTGGCATTCCTTTCCGCTCCTTCCCAGGTGCCAGACGAGGGAAGGAGGGGAAAGGACGCTGGAGGGCGGAAGGAAGGAGGGAGCAGGGAAGAAGGCGCGCTTGCCACGTGCCAAGTGCAACTTGCCATCATTGGCGTCGCCACTGCGGAGCCGCAGTACAAGGACGAATGAGCTGCATGTGGCTCCGGAGCCGCGGGTTCCTGACCCCTGGCCTAGGAGCAGGGCTCTGGCTAGCTATGGAATATATATATAGCTATGGAATATATATATAGGAGCAGGGCTCTGGCCAGCTATGGAATATATATATAGACATCAAAACACCCAGCCTGACCAAGCCAGTTCTGTTGCGAAACCCCCCCCCCCCGATTACTAGACCCTTTATCCCTCGGGTAGAATTAGTCCCCACTCCCCGCTTCCCAAGAATTGCTTGAGAAACAGTTCGCTTGGAGCTGAGGATGCCTCTAAGAGGCAAGAGATAGGATAATGATGGAGGGAAGCTACCTAAGAACCCGTGCTCCCACAAGATAATAGAAACAATCCCTGTTCTCATCAGACCAAAGTGAGAGGAAAGTCTAGTTATCTACTGAAGTGTGTGAAGCCATAAAGTAAAGATAAAGGAAAGAATGTCCCAATCCTGGGAAGGGTAACATATAAAGCAGGATGGGGGGAAGAAGAAGAAGAAGAAGAAGAAGAAGAAGAGAAGAGAAGAAGAGGGAGGAGGAGGAGGAGGAGGAGGGAGGGAGGGAGGAGGAGGAGGAGGGAGGAGGAGGAGGAGGAGGGAGGAGTTTGGATTTATATCCCCCCTTTCTGCCTCCCTTTCTCCCTGCAGGGGACTCCAAGGGGCCCTGATTAAATCTTCCTTGCCCTTCCCCCCTCACAACAAACACCCCCTGTGAGGTGGAGGTGGGGAGCTGAGAGAGGCTCCGGAGAAGCTGTCTAGCCAAAAGGTCACCCAGCTGGTGTGTGTGGGAAGTGTACAGGCTAATCTGAATTCCTCAGGATAAATCCCTCCACAGCTCAGTCAGCAGAAGCTGGAGAGGAATCAAAACCCCGTTCCCTCCCAGATTAGAGCTCTTAACCTCCTACGCCACTGCTGCTCCTGTTACATATATCTTGCAGCAACTACAGAGTTAAGAATGCATCTCAATCACCTAGATCAGGGTTCAGAATCTCAGGCGTTTCCTCAGATAGCCTCATGAACCACAAATCCCATCAGTCCCTGCCAGCATGGCCAATTGGGATTTGTAGTCCATGAACACCTGGAGAGCCACAGGCTGCAGACCCCTGACCTAGATACAATCCCCCTGACACTTGTGCGAGAAAATCACACAAATCGATTTTAAGAAATGTCTTAACACAGTTGCTAAACTGACTCCATGGAACATCAGTAAAAATTACCATTTGCCAACAGGAAAGAAAAAAGCTGCTGGGAACACGCTGTTGAAAAGTAGTCGAAAGTGAGCAGGCCAAAATATTGTGGGACTTCCAAATACAAATACCAGACAGAACAGTGGTTGAAAAGAAAGAAGTACGGATAATTGACGTAATAATACACAGTGACAGCCGGGCTGAGGAGAAAGAACCGGAAAGGATGACACAATGCTAACATTGAGAACAGAAATTGGGAGATCATGGCACAAGCCAGCAGTGACTATTGGCACACTGGCTTCCCTACCCAACAATCTTGGACTGCACTCGAACCACCTACATATTGATCAAAGTCTCAATTACAAAAGGCTTGGATCTGCACATGTACTACGCCAGTAGGTGATTTCACATTATCATCATCATTAATGACAGAGGAAAACTTGCTTGTATGTGAGGGAGAGACCCTGCCAGCTTCCTTTTTAAGTAGGGTTGTTTGAACACCCCCTAGTAAGCTCATATGCTAAGAACATAAGAACAAGCCAGCTGGATCAGACCAGAGTCCATCTAGTCCAGCTCTCTGCTACTCGCAGTGGCCCACCAGGTGCCTTTGGGAGCTCACCTGCAGGATGTGAAAGAAGGGCCTTCTGCGGCTGTTGCTCCCAATTACCTGGTCTGCTCAGGCATTTGCAATCTCAGATCAAAGAGGATCAAGATTGGTAGCCGTAAATCGACTTCTCCTCCATAAATCTGTCCAAGCCCCTTTTAAAGCTATCCAGGTGAGTGGCCATCACCACCTCCTGTGGCAGCATATTCCAAACACCAATCACACGTTGCGTGAAGAAGTGTTTCCTTTTATTAGTCCTAATTCTTCCGCCCAGCATTTTCAATGAATGCCACCTGGTTCTAGTATTCTGAAAGAGAGAAAAATGTCTCTGTCAACATTTTCTACCCCATGCATAATTTTATAGACTTCAATCATATCCCCCCTCAGACGTCTCCTCTCCAAACTAAAGAGTCCCAAACGCTGCAGCCTCTCCTCATAAGGAAGGTGCTCCAGTCCCTCAGTCATCCTCGTTGCTCTTCTCTGCACTTTTTCTATCTCTTCGATATCCTTTTTGAGATGTGGCGACCAGAACTGAACACAGTACTCCAAGTGCGGTCGCACCACTGCTTTATATAAGAGCATGATGATCTTTGCAGTGTTATTATCAATTCCTTTCCATATGATCCCCAGCATCGAGTTTGCCTTTTTCACAGCTGCCATGCATTGAGTTGACATTCCCATGGAACTATCAACTAAGATGCCCAGATCTCTTTCCTGGTCTGTGACTGATAGCACTGACCCCTGTAGCGTGTATGTGAAGTTTGGATTTTTTGCCCCTATGTGCATCACTTTACATTTTGCTACATTGAACTGCATTTGCCATTTATTAGCCCACTCACCTAATTTATCAAGGTCCGCTTGGAGCTCTTCGCAATCCTTTGCTGTTCCCCTGTTGCCAATAGGTAGCTAGTTTTTCCGCAAACTGACTGTTGTGGGTTTTCTGGACTGTGTGGCCTTGCTCTGGTAGTTTTTGCTCCAAATGTTTCGCCCGTGCAAAACTACTGGATCATGGCCACACAACCCAGAAAACCCACAACAGCCCGTTGATTCTGGCCTTGAAGACCTTTAACAAGACATTTCTGCAAACTGTTCATCAGTTTGTGTACCCATTTGCGGTTGTTCCATATCTCCGCCTGGCATGCAGTGCAACACAACTGAGTCTCCCGTTCATGCTGCTCAGTTTTACCCCTCCCTTCTCTCTGCTTGGCTGCTCCAGTTGGCAGGAAATTAAGTGGAGGGTTAAGTCTCAACTTTATATATCAGTCATTACATAAACGCTGTGTTTAAAAAATGCTCCTACGAGATGGTGTTCTTCTAAGTCAGTGGTGGCGAACCTATGGCACGGGTGCCAGAGGTGGCACTCAAAGCCCTCTCTGTGGGCACGCGCAAGTCGCCCCCACCTCCCACACACACACATCTAAGCTGGCCTGGGCCGCTGGGCTCGATTATTAGCATTAAACCTAAGAGCTAGTTTTGGGGAAGCAGTGTAGGTAACCCTGTTAAGTGCTGTTAAACCCCACTGATTTTCATGTGAAGAACTAAAGCGTGATCCTTTACCTGGGAGTAAGCTCGGTTGCTGGCAATGGGGCTTGCTTCTGAATAAACCCTCCTAGGGTCATGATTCACCCGTTGGAAGAGCTGCACAGTTGCTTCAAAGCAAAGCCACCGACTACCTCCAAGCTTACTCCCGAGAAACGCACGCCTCAGAGTCAACTGTTTTTTCTAAACTAAAACCTCAGTATTCAGGTTAAATTCGTCGCTGGCACCCCTCAAGGAGCAATACGTGGCTTTGGGTTCCAGTTTGGGCACTCGGTCTCGAAAAGGCTCGCCATCACTGTTCTAAATAGTTCTTAGATATCTGGTCACCAGTCTTTTTGGATTGCTCACCTGTTCAGCAGGTGTTCAAGTTGTTTGAGGCTGAACTGAACAAGCCAGGTGAATTAATCATGTCTGATTGTCACAGTTGAATACAGGTGGTTTGACGGTCAGACACATCTGTGGCAAAACAGGTGGCATCTCTTCTTTGGAGAGCTCTTCTTTATTCAGCAACGTATCTCAGGTGTGCAGCAGACAGACATCATTTCGTTCCGAACATGCTGCTCCCTGCGGGGATGGGGGAGAAGGTGGCAAATGCATGGCAAATAGGGTTGCCAACCCTGGCTTGAGAAATTCCTGGAGATTTGGGGGTGGTTTCGTAGGGGGGACTTCCATCTCTCCTAGACGCTATTGTAGCCCAGGGAGTCTGCTCTCCCATGCTGCCATTTTCTGCAAAATTGATCTCTGTTATCTGGAGATCCATGGTACATATGGAAGAACTCCACACCTTACCTGGAGGTTGGCATCAGTGATGGCAAGGCAGCCCTCCGATGTCTCCAGCTGTAGAATGGCTGCCTCAGGAACAGGAACAGCCCCTCCGCTTTCTCTGGGCAATCGTTTGCTGACATCTTGTGGCCAAAGTGGACCAGTGCAGCCATGAAGGATAGACCAAGGTCTGAAGTTGGATTCCCAAGTCCTCATTTATGAGTTTGGGAAAAACAAACGTTTCTTTCATTTTTGAGCCGGTTGCTGTTTTCTTCTCTTGAACAGTTCTTATAAAATGTCGCATTTTCTAACATTTTTTTTCTGAATTTAGACGGCATAAAATATGTATTGTCTGTGTAGGAAAGAATCCAACAATAACAACATCAAAAAATAAAGGGAACTGAGACCACCGTCCCCTTCCTGGGCCCACCTGGGCTACACACACAATTTAGAACAAAGCCCCACATAGTTTTGTCCATAATGAAGAAGGCGCTGGAAGTGGGTAAGTACATATAAGAACATAAGAACTAGCCTGCTGGATCAGACCAGAGTCCATCTAGTCCAGCACTCTGCTACTCGCAGTGGCCCACCAGGTGCCTTTGGGAGCTCACCTGCAGGATGTGAAAGCAGTGGCCTTAAGAACATAAGAACTAGCCTGCTGGATCAGACCAGAGTCCATCTAGTCCAGCACTCTGCTACTCGCAGTGGCCCACCAGGTGCCTTTGGGAGCTCACATGCAGGATGTGAAAGCAATGGCCTTAAGAACATAAGAACTAGCCTGCTGGATCAGACCAGAGTCCATCTAGTCCAGCACTCTGCTACTCGCAGTGGCCCACCAGGTGCCTTTGGGAGCTCACATGCAGGATGTGAAAGCAATGGCCTTAAGAACATAAGAACTAGCCTGCTGGATCAGACCAGAGTCCATCTAGCCCAGCACTCTGCTACTCGCAGTGGCCCACCAGGTGCCTTTGGGAGCTCACCTGCAGGATGTGAAAGCAAGGGCCTTCTGCGGCTGCTGCTGCTCTTGAGCACCTGGTCTGCTAAGGCATTTGCAATCTCAGATCAAGGAGGATCAAGATTGGTAGCCAAGTAAAGCCAAGTTATGGGCTACTGTATTTGGGGGGGAAAAGCAGAGCCACCCCAAGCCCTCCAATTGTAGAAAAGCCACCCCCCGCCCCCCGCAACACGCATCTGATGAGATTAGAGCTGGCAAGTCCAACAGAATACTGACCCACCTGGCATTTCCCAGGAAGTTTACTTCAGAGAGGAACAGAGCTCCGCTTCTTCGGGTCAAGAGGCCTGCTAGCATGGGCAGGTGAGGGGAGACACCAGGGCAAGCTCCTGTCGGCACGAGGGCAGGATGTTGTTATGTCTCGGACCTGGAAGCCAATAAACGGACGCTGAAGTTTTGATCAGTAGCATTTATTGAATAGGCATCAAAGCTCCACACTGGTAAAGCCAGTTCTGACAAAACTGGCATTCACAGCCCCCTTTGTCCCCCAGAGAGATTCCCCTTCCCATTTTCCCGAGAATTTGTGAAAAACAGCCAATAGAGCCGAGGCGCCCCAAGGTCGGTGGCCGATAGTACAAGAAAGCCACCTGCCCCGTGAGATAATGGTTGTAACATACCCTGTTTCCCCGAATATAAGACATCCCCTGAAAGTAAGACGTAGTAGAGGTTTTGTTGAAGTGTGAAATATAAGGCATCCCCCGAAAGTAAGATGTAGCAAGGTTTTTGTTTGGAAGCATGTCTGATGAACAGAACACGGAGAAATAAGACATCCCCTGAAAATAAGACATAGCGCATCTTTGGGAGCAAAAATTAATCTAAGACACTGTTTGGAAGCATGCCCGACGAACAGAACACAGAAAAATAAGACATCCCCTGAAAATAAGACATAGCGCATCTTTGGGAGCAAAAATTAATCTAAGACACTGTTTGGAAGCATGCCCGACGAACAGAACACAGAAAAATAAGACATCCCCTGAAAATAAGACATAGCGCATCTTTGGGAGCAAAAATTAATATAAGACACTGTCTTATTTTCGGGGAAACATGGTAGTTCCCATGGGACAGGAGTATCAGGGGAAGCCTAGTTGTCTACAAGCGTGTGAAGGCATAAAGCAAAGATCAAGGAAAGAATGTGCAGATGGCAGTAGATACATAAAGCAGGCTAGTAGCATATATCTTTATAGCAGCAGCAATTTGTTATTGCAAGCGGTTACACTATTCTGGGAATATATCCCAATCATCTAGATAGCATCCCCCCTAACATTCCGTCCCCCTTAAGGGTCCCTTTGCCCACCCGGTTGATGGGGATATTATCAGTGGAATGCCTTTATTAATTGGGAGGCCCGCACTTTTTTGGCATCGACCCATTCGTTAAAACTAGCTGGGTAATGGGTCCAATATACTGGGTATTGAAGCCAGCCCCTATAGTCCCACGAATCCATGATAGAATCCACTTCATGATGTATATCTTCTCCAATATAAGATTCACAAACACGCGTGGCACATAGGCGCTGGCTCAAGCAATTTATATTACCTGTTAGTTTCTTGTAAAGTATGCCAAATTGTTGGCTATTAGGCTTATCAAACTATTATATCTCCATAACACATATATATCTCCACTTTAAATCCAATTCATGCAACAATTTATTACAAGACAACCTTCTCTCAAGTCCATAATCATGTATTTGTTAAACCAACAATGTCCATAATCTTGTAAATGTTATTGCGTCAATGTCACCCGTTGTGACTGTAACACAAGTTCATGACAATTAATGAAAATCCTGAATTGGTGGCTTGAATTACTTATAAATACTGTCCCAATTCAAGGGCAGTCAAATTTCTCACCACCATGTGGGAGCTGAGGAAACAGTCGGCTGTCTGGCACACATAAATCTGTTAGCTGAAACAACTGGATTCATTCTTGTGATATAAAAAAAAGGTTTCCCACTCACCTGTCAGCTTATGGTTTGCATGCATGGTGCTACTGGGCCATCTTTATAGCATGGTGCTACTGGGCCATCTTCTCCTGTCACAGGGCGGGAAAAGGGGAGCGCCCCAGAAGGCAAAATCGGGACAGTTAAAAAACCCCGTGGGACGCGGGACAGATTGGTTTAAGGCGGGACTATCCCGCCAAAAGCGGGACGTCTGGTCACCTTAGCATAAGAACATAAGAACAAGCCTGCTGGATCAGCACTCTGCTACTCGCAGTGGCCCACCAGTGACCCACCAGGCCCACTCTGCTACTCGCAGTGACCCACCAGGTGCCTTTGGGAGCAGGAATGCCCATCTGTGGTTGAGGCAGAATTGGCCTTTCCCGGAAGAAGGGGTTTTCTTTCTCAGTAGTTATCCCTAAATTTTGGAAAACCTTCTGTAGACCAATTGCCATAGGAACATTCTTTGTTAACTCCTCATCAATTGGTGAAAATGTGTTTATCCCAGGTGCTATTGGATGAAAGAAGTGAAGCCGTGTCCCCGATTCTGCTGACCCTGCTTTTGGCACTTCTTGCTCTTTGATCCTTTCAGACTGACATGTCATCTTGGTAAGTCCAGGGTGACCACAAACGGGCAGGCAATAATAATCCATCTCTGAACATCTCGCTGGCATCCATCTCTTGGAAACCCTACAGGGCCACGCAGTGGCTGCAAACGGACAGCACTTCCCACTGTGGGAAACAAATGGTTAACGCTTTGTACTGAGCTAACTCCCGCCTCTGTATCCTGTCGTCAAACTCAGGTAGGGTTACCCACTTGCGAGCAAGAGGGAAAGGAGGACAAAGGCATCTCGGCACGGAAGCCGTCATCCGCGGTGGAGCGTTTGCTCTGGTGAGCATTTGCCCTTGTTGCTGTTTACGTTCTCCTTCTTCTTGGATCAGCCATGTCACTTCACAGCAACTCTGTGAGGTCTCAGAGTCTGAAAGAGAAGAAGCCCGAAAGCCCTCTGGCCTAGATGGGTTCATTGGGATGAATGCAAACAACATAGACCAGGGGAGTAGTGGGATCCAAAAATTTTAATAACAGGTTCCGATGGTGGTGGGATTCAAACAGTGGCGCCGCCGCACACACGCGCCTGCAGTCCCTATTGGGCAGGGAGGTTGCTTTAGTAACCCCTTCTCGGCACTCAGAAAAAATTAGTCACCACTTCTAGAGAAGTGGTGAGAACTGGTTGGATCCCACCTCTGGACCAGGGGTCCCCAACCTGGGGCTCACGGGCACAATAACGGCACCCGCTTACACCTTTTCTGGTGCCTGCCAAGTGCTTTTAGGACAGTGATGGCGAACCTCTGGCACGGGTGCCAGAGGTGGCACTCAGAGCCCTCTCTGTGGGCACACACAAACAGAGTCACCCCCACCACCCCCACACATACATCTAGGCTGGCCTGGGCCGCTGGGCTCTGTTAGCATTAAACCCAAGACCTAGTTTTGAGGAAGCAGTGTAGGTAACCTTGTTAAGCGCTGTTAAATCCCACTGATTTTCATGCAAAGAACTAAAGTGCAATCCTTTACCTGGGAGTAAGCTCGGTTGCTGGCAATGGGGCTTGCTTCTGAGTAAACCCTCCTAGGGTCGTGATTCACCCGTTGGAAGAGTTGCATGGTTGCTTCAAAGCAAAGTCACCAACTACCACCTTACTCCTGAGTAACGCACGCCTCGGAGCCAACCGTTTTTTCTAAACTAAAACCTCAGTATTCAGGTTAAATTGCCGGGTTGGCACTTTGCAATAAATAAGAGGGTTTTGGGTTGCAATCTGGGCACTGGGTCTCGAAAAGGTTCGCCATCACTGTTTTAGGAAGTCGATGGGGCCAGGTTGGGCTTTTGCCAAGCAAGGCTTCTGATTGTTTATTGGACATTTGATTGGGCAGATTTTTTGTTAAAAAAATATATGCAGCTTTGGCAGCAGCTGCCACTAAGCACCAGGGTCCACACGGTGTGATTGAAGTTAAGCAGTGGCAATCATTTTGTGGCCAGCTCTGCCTCCTGTGGCAGCCATTTTGTTGCTGTGCCCACCGCAGCATGCCAGCGTTCCAAATAGGTCCGCAGGCTCAAAAGGGTTGGGGATCCCTGAGATAGATCATTGCTGAGTTACGGATGGCAACTTAACACCGTTGAGGTAGGCTGGTTACTTCTAACTGGTTCATCCCTTCACGCCTAGCCCTACACAACTGAAATAGCACAGTGGCTAAAAAAGTACGAAACCTGAAAGCAGGTGAGTCAGTTTTTGATTTCACTCTTACCTCTGCCACCGAGTCACTAGGTAGCCTTCGACATGTCACGCCCCCTGGGCAGTAGGGGCCCATTCTAGTGCAAGTGCGGATGAGAGGAGAGATAAAAGGGGCACAGTTTGGACTTTTGGGGAAGAAGAAGAAGAAGAAGAAGAAGAAGAAGACGAAGAAGAAGAAGAAGAAGAAGAAGAAGAAGAAGAAGAAGAAGAAGAAGAGTTTAGATTTATATCCCCCCTTTCTCTCCTGCAAGAGACTCAAAGGGGCTGAAAATCTCCTTGCCCTTCCCCCCCTCACAACAAACACCCTGTGAGGTAGGTGGGGCTGAGAGAGCTCCGAGAAGCTGTGACTAGCCCAAGGTCACCCAGCTGGCGTGTGTGGGAGTGCCCAGGCTAATCTGAATTCCCCAGATAGGCCTCCACAGCTCAGGCGGCAGAGCTGGGAATCAAACCCGGTTCCTCCAGATTAGATACACGAGCTCTTCACCTCCTACGCCACTGTTAGGACCAGTTCAAAGTATTTTGCCACCCCAAGCAATGGATATTATTCATCGTCTCTAGGCCTGTTTCACTGCTGGCCGGATCCAAGCCAAGTCCTCCAAGCATAGTTGCAGGGGCTCAGGAGATGATGCCAGCCAACTTCTGTGCACCTGGGAGCAAACTGAACCCCTGGGGTACATCAGTTCCCTCCTCATGCGCCTTCCCATTTCAGTGACTGGGCTGGAGAATTGACCCTGGAGAGTCCCACATAACCTCCCCCCACCCCAAAAGGGGATGGCTTGTGCTGTTTTAATGACCAGGTGAAGGACAGATGCTTTTGTTTCCATGATAGCTATGCAAAGGAAAGAGCCTCATTTTCCTCACTGTCATTCTGGGTTCAAGAAAAAGAGCATGCCACTAAGTGCCACCCTGTTATGTCCACGCACACCCTCCTGGAGGGCAGGGGCATAAGGAGGCAAACTGTAGCCCTGGGCAAAACCTGAGTTGGATGCCCCCCCCCCCCCAATGGGCGGCCACTCCACCACGACCAAACATTGTTTTTGCCCCATGACATTGGTGCCTGCAGAGGGTGCATTTTTAGACATATCAGCACCACAATTTCAGCGTATCATCAGGAGACTGCCCTTATGCTACCGCCCAAGTTTGGTGAGGTTTGGTTCAGGGAGTCCATAACTTTGGGAGCCAATGGGAGCTAATAGGCGATGGGGGCTACAGTTTTGAGGGTCCATAACTTTGGCCCCCCTGCACCAAACCTGGGGGGGGGGGTATCATCAGGGCAGTCTCCTGATGAGACCCTGAAAGTTTTGAGACTATGCCTTCAGAAATGTGCCCCCCCCCCCCAGCCTGCAACCCCCATTGACAGCAATGCAGAAAACTGTAGCCCCCATCTCCTATTAGCTCCCATTGGAAACAATGGGGGATGGGGCACCCCCTTTGGGAGTCCATAACTTTGGACTCCCTGAACCAAACCTCACCAAACTTGGGAGGTAGCATAAGGGCAGTCTCCTGATGATACGCTGAAATGTTGATGCCACTAGCCTAAAAACTGTGCCCCCTGCAGGCCAAAAATGGAAAACCACTAAAAATACCCCCAAACGAACCCTGTATTTTGATGCCCCCCACAAGGTGGTGCCCTGGGCAGATGCCCACTTTGCCCAATGGGCATTATGCCCCTGCTGGAGGGTAGAAAGCAGTGCGGATCTCTTCCATCGTCCTTAGCCTCGCTGGCATCCAAGCGAGTGAGTGTGGTATAGGGGTTGCTTCATCAAACTGAGGAATGCTGGCTTCCAATCCACATTTATCCATGAAACTGTGACTTTGGGCTAGCCACGGTTTCACAGAGTAACCTACCTTACAGGGTTGTTTGCTGGGTAAGATCCTTGGGGGAAGGACAGCATTAAGGAGGCTTGAAGAGTGGGGAATGAGTTACGTCTTGCTCTTCTCAGGTGTGTCTCCCAGCTTGAAAAGGGAGATAATTTTGAATATTTTATGTTCTGCTGGCACTTTCCTCCTGGGCAGCGGAAAGAACTTGAAACTTCATTGTCAACACTGTACATTCAGTGAACGGTAGAATAATCCAATATTTATGACACATGTAATTTTGTAACCCTGTCTAGGAGAGATGCTCAAAATATCTGCTCTGCCTGTCAGTCTGGAAGCATGAAAAGTGGATGCGTGAATCCTCTTTGTGGCGTTCTCCAGAGCGATTCTTAAACCAAGAGCAGTCTGGGTGCTAGACCATAAGAAATAAATGCGAACTTAGCACACCTCTTTTGGTTTGTGCTACTCTTCTATCAGCAAACTTTGGAGGTTTTCATGGTGAATTAATTTGAGCAGAAGCTGCCAGCTTAGGAAAGCTGAGACCCAGGAATTAGATAGCATCGGATGCAAATCAATCATATAGCTAGTTTCAGTGCCATGCAAACTATCTTCTGGGTTGTGGAGCCTTGCAAAATAGCAGGTATCCTATTGTCCTTTATACAAGGGTGGGCCCACAAGACTCAAGAGGGGGATCCCGTCTCTCCTCCCCACTTTCTTATTGGGCCCAGCATGTCTCTTGGGCTTTTCTGCAGCCACCAACAACCACTTACACAGAGAATCAACTTTTATGTAATTTTAAAAAAGATTTCAGATTTTTCTGCAAACCGGAGCGGGGGTGGGGGGGGGCACACAAATTTGACCCTAACTTTGCAGGAAACCTGCTTAGTGTCAGTGTGGACACAATATGTGGATTTAAGTATCCACAGATGGTGGTGGTGGGGGGGGCAGAGGTGGGATCCAGCAGGTTCTCACAGGTTCCCGAGAGTAGGTTACTAATTATTTGTGTGTGCCGAGAGGGGGTTACTAATGGGTGATTCTGCCACGTGATTTTTGCCTTCGTTACACCCCTCCTCTCAGCAGTAGCGCGCAGAACTTGAAGCAGTCTAGCGGGAGGTGCACCGGCGTGCGTGGCAGCCTGCGCCTGCGTGCATTCGTTTCCCACCCAAGGAACGGCGCAGTGGCTGCATCCTTGCCACAGCCCCGCCCAGGAATGGCCTGCCCCGTCGTGCCCCGCCCAGCCCCATTGGCGCTATGCCACAGTTTGAATCCCACCACCATGGGAACCTGTTACTAAAATTTTTCGATCCCACCACTGGGGGGGGGGGATACGCTTCACCATTAGATTTAGGGATGGTGAACTCTCATTTGGAATCCTGCACACAGTTGCCACAACTCAAAAAGGAATACTGTAGAAATCGAAAAGCTCCTGGAAAAAAACAACCAAAAACTGGTTATCACCTTCCTCGTGAGGAAAGAATAAAGTCCTTGAGTCTTTACAGTTTAAGGGAGGAGAAACATGACTGACATTTGTAAAATTATGTATGGTTCACAGTGGTTAGAGAGACCTGTTTCTCTCATATAATACTAAGTACAAGGGGCACTCAATGCGGGGCATGGGTCTGTAGATTCAAAACAGACAAGAGGAAGCACTTTTCCAGAGGATGCATCTGAAACCGTCACAGGATGTCTTGTGATGGTTTGCGAAGCAGCCTAGTCAGACTCATGGAGCAGAGGCTACCGTGTTTCCCCGAAAATAAGACAGTGTCTTATATTAATTTTTGCTCCCAAAGTTGCGCTATGTCTTATTTTCAGGGGATGTCTTATTTTTCTGTGTTCTGTTCGTCGGGCATGCTTCCAAACAAAAACTTTGCTACATCTTACTTTCGGGGGGTGCCTTATATTTCGCACGTCAGCAAAACCTCCACTACGTCTTATTTTCAGGGAAACAGGGTAGTAGCAGCGATGGTTAAATGAATCCACTACAATCAGCAGGTTGGGGAAATCCCAGCAGAATGAGACTTTGGCTTTGATGCCCCTGCATCTAAATGCCTCTGAATAAACACTCTCAGAATCACACAGTGTACAGTTAATTGGATTAGGCCACTAAAAACCCTCCAATCTTCTACCGATGAATGTAAGGAAATGTTCGTAGCACCCATTTCTAAGACCAAGCCCCTGCCACACACCCTTCTACACTATTGAATGCACTTTCCTACCTGATGTACTGTTTTTTCCCCCTCCACTTGGCTGTTCCGCATGTCTCTTTTATTTGGGGGGCAATGGACACTGTTCTAAGTTAGTGATGGCGAACCTTTTTCAGACCGAGTGCCCAAATTACAACCCAACCCCCACTTAATTATCGCAAAGTGCCAACCTGGCAATTTAACCTGAATGCTGAGGTTTTAGTTTAGAAAAAACCGGTTGGCTCCCTCTTCCTCTGCCCCACCTGCTTGAGCAGGGGCCAGCCTCCTCTAGCCTCCAGCAAGTCCCACGCGCACTGCTCTGTGTCTCTCCAGCATCTCTGCCTCCTCTGCACTCCCCCCCCCCACCTCAGGCAGCAGCCACCCGGAGCACAGGCACCAGGCCCACCAGCCGAGTCCTCCCTGCTCACCGCGGTGCGCGCACGTCGTGCTCAGTGGCCCGGCCAGCCTATATGTTTGTGTGGGTGGGTGATTTTCCATTCCCCACATGACAAACTGTGTGCACGTGCCCACAGAGAAGGCTCTGAGTGCAGTGGTGGGATCCAAACATTTTAGTAACAGGTTCCCATGGTGGTGGGATTCAAACTGTGGCGTAGCGCCAATGGGGCTGGGCGGGGCACGGCAGGGGCATGGCCGGGCATTCTGGGGGCGGGGCATTCCTGGGCGGGGCTGTGGCAAGGACACAGCTGCTGTGCCGGTCCTTGGGCGGGAAACGAATGCACACAGGCACAGGCTGCCACGCCCGCCGATGCACCTCCTGCTAGACTGCTTCAAGTTCTGCGCGCTACTGCGGAGAGGAGGGGCGTAACGAAGGCAAAAATCACGTGGCAGAATCACCCATTAGTAACCCCCTCTCGGCACACACAAATAATGAGTAACCTACTCTTGGGAACCTGTGAGAACCTGCTGGATCCCACCTCTGTCCGAGTGCCACCTCTGGCACCTATGCCATAGGTTCACCATCACTGTTCTAAGTATTATTGATCACTCCAAATATAAGTGGGGGTGCACCAGGCTGTGCATTGCCTTAGTGTTCATGTCCACCCCTATATACACACGTGCATTCAAGACAAGATGCGTCCATTGGATTCCCCACTCAGAGCAGAAGCTGAGTGGCACAATGGCAGCGTGAGTCATTTATAGCATTTAATAAGGTAGTGAAAAGTAGTGACAGTGACTTACCGGGAACAGAGAGCAGAAAGTAGAGGCAGGAACAGCCCCTGCTATTAGATTTTGCTCTAATACAGTGTGCAGTTTTAGTGTTTCCTGACACAGGAAGGCGACTCCAAAATGGCTTCCTACGCCTGGCCTTCTTTCTCTGAGGCCTCCCGCTCATCCTCTAGCAGAAGGGCGGCTGCCGTGGCGCCAACTTCACAGAGCTGCTTCTCCAGTGGCTGCCCCTGCTGACCTCCCTGTTTGAACTGGGGCTTCCATGTGGTTTTAATCAGTGAGGCTACTTGGGTTTCAGAGCGGGAGAGAGGCCTGGGCTCGGTGGTTGTTCGCTGGTTTGTCTCTCCCGCCTGTAATTGCTTCCTTCCTCCGTGTTTGACAGAATAAGCCTGGCTCCCCTCAGAGACGACCAAGAGGTCTTGGGAGAAAGAAGAGGAAGAAGAGTAGGACAACGACAGTGAGGACCTGCTGATACTCCTCCGTGACGCATGCAATGGCTTCCAGTAGACCGCTGTGCCACCAGTCAATGATGTGAGGGGCCGGTTGGTTGAAACCATCATAAAACCTTCAAGGACTGGGGCTCCAGAAGACAGAGACGGATTTGATGACTGTGCCGCGCTGTCAATACCACCCAAGCCTTCCCCATTCCCGTGTGTCTGACTCTTCAGTTGCCGAAACTGCCTAAGAGCCGTATTGCAGCTTCGTGACAAAGCATGGGTGGCGCGGTGTTCTCCCCCTTGGTAGAAACCTGGGATGTGCCCCCCAAACCAATAGCCCCCAATTCCTTGGAACTCTCCAGGTTCTCCAAAGCTCAATCCGACCATTACTACCCTGCTCCTAACGCGCCTTCTGGTTCTCCACTCTTGGATGCTGAGGATTGTGGGGAAGAGATCTGCGTGGCGGGCTCGGCTCCTGATGGCGTTGGTTCTGCAGCACCAGAGGCGAAAGTTGAGACGTGTGATTAGAACGTAGCATCTGTCACATGGGAACTTGAACGTGGCGTAACTCGGCCTGGATTATTATGCTAAGTATGCTTTTGAAAATGGGCTTAATTCTCACAGTGACAGTGGTGAATTCTGCGCAGTATATGAAGAAGCAAGCCTTTATTGGCATAGACAACAGTACAACAGTAATAAAAACGGATTAAAAAGCATGTACAATACAGGTCGAAGGAAATCTACTGGCGTTTAGTAATTTCCAGGAGAAAGTCTGCCACTATCATACAGAGAGAAGGATCAGGATTGTCCAACAAGTAGTGAAATCTAATTAAATCGGGAAGATGGGGTAAAGGAGTAAGATTCACATACTTGGATCTGATTTCCTTGAATCTGAGACAGTGTAGTAATTGGTGGGCCAGAGATTCAACTGGGCCATCGTTACATGGGCACAATCTTTTAGCCTTTTCTTGCTTATTAAATCTGCCATGTAACAAGGCAGAAGGCATAACATTAAACCTGGCGAGCATTATGGCTCTCCTTTGAACAGGGTTTATTAAGCAATACAGGTAGTGCACAGAATATGTATAACGGGTTGCAGTCATTATAAAGGAACCCGTTTTCCTTTTTCCCATTCACATGTGTGTCCTTCACCCATTCAGGCAGTGATTGGAGCATCTGGATACAATCCAGGTTGGGAGCAGCAGTGGCGTAGTGGCTAAGAGCAGTGGCATTCTGATCTGGAGGAACCAGGTTTGATTCCCAGCTCTGCCGCTTGAGTTGTGGAGGCTTATCTGGGGAATTCAGATTAGCCTGCGCACTCCCACACACGCCAGCTGGGTGACCCCTTGGGGCTGAGCTCCGCCAGTTCTTGGAGCTCTCTCAGCCCCACCCGCCGCACAGGGTTTTTGTTGTGAGGGGGGAAGGGCAAGGAGATTGTCAGCCCCTTTGAGTCTCCTACAGGAGAGAAAGGGGAGATATAAATCCAAACTCCTCCTCCTCCTCCTCCTCCTCCTCCTCCTCCTCTTCTTCTTCTTCTTCTTCTTCTTCTTCTTCTTCTTCTTCTTCTTCTTCTTCTTCTTCTTCTTCTTCTTCTTCTTCTTCTTCTTCTTTCTTCTTCTTCTTCTTCTTCTTCTTCTTCTTCTTCTTCTTCTTCTTCTTCTTCTTCTTCTTCTTCTTCTTCTTCTTCTTCTTCTTCTTCTTCTTCTTCTTCTTCTTCGGCATCTTCACATGGAGACGCCTCTCTTTTTAAAAGAATTTCCTGCAACACATGTGTAGCTGCTCAGGCATACAGGAATGAACCCACGCAGCCATGCCAAATGCCCCACAATTTGATCAGCTGCACCTGCGTAGCTGTGCATGTGCAACACAAAAGAAAAGAAAAAGGGACCTCTCTGCAGTGGCAGGGCAATCATGAATGTGTTGCTGTAGATCTATATGGCACTCACACTTGCTGCCCCGGGGAGAAAATGTGTTTTGGGGGACTTGGTACCCTGTCGGGCACTCAGAGAATCTGCCCACAACCTGCTGGGCGACCCGCACAGAATGGCAGGTGGGCAGATTCTCCCTGGTTGATTCCGCACTTGCGTTATCGACCTAAGTTTGAGCTGCGTTCGACCTAAGTGCTCCACACAACCACTGGGATCGACGTGGTTTTGTACCAGCTTCGCCCCGTGTAACGGTCCAATTTCCGACTCCAGTTGGGAACTACCACTTTTTCAGGGAACCACGCTCGAACTCAGCTCGATTCCAGTAAAGTGCGGAATCTCTGGTGCCAGGAGTCCCCCATTCAGCCAATCACAGCTGAGTGTTTCGGGCATGCGTACAGCTGGCCAATCAAAAAACACCACCTTCGTCCCTCCATTCCTGTGGCAGTTTTTTTAATGTGTGTGGGGATAGACGGAACATGGCCGTAGAACAGTAGCCAATCGGAACGGAGCGGCGAAGAGGCACAGGATGATCCCGCCCTCCGAGCTGGGATCAAGCTGGTTGCAGTGGGGAACAACAATGGCTTCGACCTAGGTTAGTACCCTTCTCAGGGAACTGGGTCGAACCTATTTTACTCCTGTGCGGAATCGCCCCCTGACAGTGGATAGCGTGGAACTTAAAGTGAACGGAGGGAGGGAAATAAAGGGAGGGAAATAAAGGGAAGGGAGGGAAATAAAGCCTGTTGTGTTTGCGCAGGAGCCCCTTTTTAAGGGAAAATCACCCTCCTGGCTCATTCAGATTTACCATCCTGACGGTGTTGGATCAGAGGAGTTCACAAGCTGATATCAAAAGACTGTTGCAAACAACTGGAGATGAAATTTGTGTTCGAACTGAGACCGGCAACTGCACCTGTTGAATCCAGTCAAGCACTGGACGGTAACACCACAGTGGGAGCAACTGTCTTCAGGGACTCTTTAAATCACAAGTGGGAGAACTATGGTTGCTTTCCTCTAAGGAACATAAGAACATAAGAACTAGCCTGCTGGATCAGACCAGAGTCCATCTAGTCCAGCACTCTGCTACTCGCAGTGGCCCACCAGGTGCCTTTGGGAGCTCACTACGCCTGTTGGATTTAATTGAAGAATGGACATATGTTGAAGCAAAGAATGGACAGGCTGAAGCAATTAGCCGTTGGGCTTCTTTAAATTAGAAGTGGATGTGTTTTGTTGGCTTTCGTTTGAAGTGCTGATAAGAAAAAGCAGTTGAAAACGCAGTTGTGGGTATGTTGTCTTTATATTAGAGAAGTGTTTATACTAAAAATTTATTTTGCTTTGCTGGATGGTATTTTGTATAATTTTCAAAATTATTATAGGACAGATGACACACATATGTTGTGGTCATAAGAACATAAGAACTAGCCTGCTAGATCAGAGTCCATCTAGTCCAGCACTCTGTTACTCGCAGTGGCCCACCAGGTGCCTTTGGGAGCTCACGTGCTGGATGTGAGAGCAATGGCCTGCTGCTGCTGCTGCTCCTGAGCACCTGGTCTGCTAAGGCATTTGCAATCTGAGATCAAGGAGGATCAAGATTGGCAGCCATAGATCGACTTCTCCTCCATAAATCTGTCCAAGCCCCTTTTAAAGCTATCTAGGTTAGTGGCCATCACCACCTCCTGTAGCAGCATATTCCAAACATCGATCACGCGTTGCGTGAAGAAGTGTTTCCTTTTATTCGTCCTAATTCTTCCCCCCAGCATTTTCAATGAATGCCCCCTGGTTCTAGTATTGTGAGAAAGAGAGAAAAAATTCTCTCTGTCAACATTTTCTACCCCATGCATAATTTTATAGACTTCAATCATATCCCCCCTCAGACGTCTCCTCTCCAAACTAAAGAGTCCCAAACGCTGCAGCCTCTCCTCATAAGGAAGGTGCTCCAGTCCCTCAATCATCCTCGTTGCCCTTCTCTGCACTTTTTCTATCTCTTCGATATCCTTTTTGAAATGTGGCGACCAGAACTGAACACAGTACTCCAAGTGCGGCCGCACCACAGCTTTATATAAGGGCATGACAACCTTTGCAGTTTTATTATCAACTCCTTTCCTAATTATCCCCAGCATAGAGTTTGCCTTTTTCACAGCTGCCATGCATTGGGTTGACATTCCCATGGAACTATCAACTAAGACGCCCAAATCCCTTTCCTGGTCTGTGACTGATAGCACTGACCCTTGTAGCTTGTGCGTGAAGTTTGGATTTTTTGCCCCTATGTGCATCACTTTACATTTTGCTTTATATATTGACTTATATCCCAGGAAAAGTAAGTATGAATTATAGTTGTCTGAGGGCATCAGACTGATGAATGTACGCACACCTGATTTTTTGATTTGTATTTATTATTTACAGGGAATAGGCTTCATAAAGACTGGGCAACTAATTCGGAGGTGTTGTTTCCTAGTGTGTATTTTCTTTGTAAAGGCAGTTGGCCTAATACATATTTTTCCTGTATTTATTCAGTTATTGTGAAGGCATCTGTGTATGCCTGATATTTTGCACTGTGTATCAGTGAGTAAAAAGTAGTAGTTTTGAATTTATTTTTGGAATCTGCAGGCTGTTTTCATCCTTTAGCTTTTAGGTGCAGAGTGCTGTGATTATTACCTAATGGTGCACCTATCCTCTTAATTGTGATGGTTGACTCACCTGGAGGTTGGCAATTTAAAAGAGTTAAAGGACTGCTTGATGTGATATAAACCAAGATTTACTGCAGAGCCCCCGCGGCGTGTATTCCTGTCTTCAGAGGTAATGTGAGTTGCTACTACAAACAGGGCTTTCTCTGTGGTGGCATCCTCCACAAAACACACATATACTCCAAGTTGTTGGGTGCCTGGTTAGTTTTGATTTTGTTTAGGCATGCGCGTGTTAGTTTTTGGTTGGCTTGCTTAAATTTTTGTTAATTTTGCCTCTGAGTAACTTCACCTTGGTAATCTTTCCCCCCGCTTTTAAAACATTTCATTAGTTTTTGTGCTACAGTCTGTTATCATAGGTAGTTACTATGTGTTTTAAACAGGGTTGGCACCTCAGTGGCCATTTGTCTCAGAGATATCTTGTGGGAGATAAATGTGTGTACAGATATTTATATTTAGTGAATCACCCACTTCTTAGGGGAAAAAATAGATGATGCCTTTTTAAAGATGATGCCTTCAGTTTGACGAGGAGACGTCTGAGGGGAGATATGATTGAAGTCTATAAAATTATGCATGGGATAGAAAATGTTGACAGAGAGAAATTTTTCTCTCTTTCTCACAATACTAGAACCAGGGGGCATTCATTGAAAATGCTGGGGGGAAGAATTAGGACTATTAAAAGGAAACACTTCTTCACGCAACGTGTGATTGGTGTTTGGAATATGCTGCCCCAGGAGGTGGTGATGGCCACTAACCTGGATAGCTTTAAAAGGGGCTTGGGCAGATTTATGGAGGAGAAGTCGATCTCTGGCTACCAATCTTGATCCTCCTTGATCTGAGATTGCAAATGCCTTAGCAGACCAGGTGCTCAGGAGCAGCAGCCGCAGAAGGCGCTTGCTTTCACATCCTCCATGTGAGCTCCCAAAGGCACCTGGTGGGCCACTGCAAGTAGCAGAATGCTGGACTAGGTGGACTCTGGTCTGATCCAGCAGGCTCTTTCTGATGTTCTGATGTTTTTATGTTCTTAAATAGGCCCCATTTATCCAGTGCTATCAATTTTATATCAGTTTCTATTACAGCTTCTCCAGAGAAGAATCCTTGGAAGTGTAGTTTGGTGAGGAGGCTGAGAATTCTGTGAGAGATTTTAAGGGACTTCCTTCGCAGGTTCTCTAGGAAGAAGAGATGTCTGTTAACCGTTTTGAGCATATGTCCCAAGGGTGGGTGGATGAGCACTCACTTAGCTCAGAAAACGTGGGTAGTTTTGAACAAGGATTAGCCAAATTCAGGAATAGGTTGGTGTGTCTGTATATATTTTTATCTTGCTCCTCCTTTCAGAGTTGCTCAGTGATGGGTGGACAGTTGTCTCTTCCCCATTTGTCCTCAGTTTAAGCAAAGAGAAGGTGTCTGGCTCATGGTCCCACCCAATGCAATCCTAAACAAGTCTACTCAGAATCCTAATCAGTGAGGCTTACTCCCTGCAAAATTTCCTTGTGGTTTAGCAATCTTTACGGCTGAGACAGGTTTCGAACCCAGGTCTCACAACCTGTTCTAGTTCCATGCGTTATGTGCTGTCAAACTGATTCCAACTTGGAGTGATCCTACGAATTAGGGATCTCCTAAAGGTCCCATTGTTAACAGCCTTCCTTGGGTCTTGTAAAACTGAAGGCCCCGGCTTCCTAGATTGAGTCAATCCATCTCATTACTGAAAGCATATTATTTCTCATTAACCCTGATGGCTAAATGGAACCTCCATACTGAGATGCAGTATAACACCAAATGCCAATTTGCACCTCTTGTGGGGCATCCAAACAGATAGCTGGCCAGGAGGAGAAACAGGAACCTGGATTAGATGGACCTTTGGCCTAATCCAGTAGGGCTTAAGTCCCCCCGAACTCCAACTTACTCTGGGGTCGCTGTGGCACTCTGTTGCCACTCCTTGCTGGCGTGGGGCTTGAAGCACTGCAGGTGGGTTGCGGGTACTGAGGTGAAAGTCTGGAGGTCAGGGCTTTGGACAGGAGGGTGGGGTTGCTTGTTGGGGAAACGGGGAGGTGGGTGGGAGGCCCAGCAGGAGGGTGGCCTGGTGCCACTGCTCCGATGGGCCAGGGTCTCCTGCATACCCATTGGCTAAGGGTTTGTTGTAGGGTAAGATTGAACTAATGTGTGAAGTGGGCGCAGTAGTCAGCACACAGGTGGAGGAGGAAAGTGCTGTCACGTCACAGCTGATTTATGGCAAACCGGTAGGGTTTTCAAGGCAAGAGAGAAGCAGAGGTGGCTTGCCTTTGCCATTGCCTGCCTCTGCATATGTATTTATTCATTTAGAATATTTATTAGCTACCTTTCTCCCTGCTCATGGCAGATTGGTGCTGGGAAAAGCCATCCCGTCCCAACTGGGAGGTTTCCAAGGCAAGGGGCATTCAGAGGCGGTTTGTCTTTGCCTAACTCCATTTGGGCTGAGAGAGTTCTGAGAGAACTGTGACTGACCCAAGATCACCCAGCAGGGTTCATGTTGAGGAGGCTGACTACAATGTAAATAAGACATGATAAAAATGCACTAGGAACGAACAGTCCATAAAATTAACAGTTTAAATTGCATAGCCACCCTGGACTAACCAGGGCCAATCGTGTTTGGAATCTGAGGCTCATTCCACACATGCAGAATTTCACTTTCAAACTGTTTTCAGTGCTCTTTGAAGCTGTGCGGAATAGCAAAACCCACTTGCAAACAGTTGTGAAAGTGGTTTGAAAACGCATTATTTTGCGTGTGCGGAAGGGGCCCGAGATTTGATGGCCATCCAAGTCATGACAAAACAAACATGTCCTCCAAGCAAATCCCAATCCCACTTTTACTCCAGTACCTGGAATTTCTCAGCCAGTTTTCCGGTCAAACCCAACAGCAGCTGTTTTTCCTTGGTAAGGACACTGGCAAAGCTGGTTTCTGTCATTCCTGGTAAGATGGTGCATTTGTCTGTAAGTTTTAGATTTCTGAGCTGCATCCGGCAGTCAGTTTCCCATTGAAGAGGCCGCTCTTCCCAACCATCAACAATAGATGGTGCAACAGAGAGAAAGGCAACACCTTTCAAGGCTGCGGTGAGAATAAACCAGAACAAGTCGTCACAAAGCAAATTACAGATTTGTTGGAGAGGGGATACTAGTCTGTAATCCTTCATCGTTGCCAGCAGGTGGCAGCAGCATCAATACCATTTTAAAAGAAAAAGAAAAAGATGCTTGTACCCAAACCACCTCTGTTTTCTTCTTGCCTTGAAAATCCTATTCAGGAGCAAGATGGCTGCTTGAAATATAGGAAAGAGAGTTTTTAAATGTATATATCAGCTCATTAACATTTTTTCTTTTTCTCACTGATTCTGATAAACCTTGAACAAACTGGTTGTGGTGGGTTTTCTGGGCTGTGTGGCTGTGGTCTGGTAAATCTTGTTCCTAATGTTTCACCTGCCTGGAAAACCCACCACAACCAGTTGAATCCAGCCATTAAAGCCATCAACAATACCTTGAACAAACCAATTAAAAGAGGAGCTAGCAGAATAGAACACAGTATATCAGGGGTCTGTAACCTGCGGCTGTCCAGATGTTCATGGACTACAAATCCCATCAGCCCGTGCCAGCATGGCCAATTGACTGTTGAGCCCCGTAGTATGGATTAGTTTTGCTCACTTTCTGATTTGCGCCACATCTGGCCATTTACCCTACTTTTTTCCTGCCCCTGGAGGTATGTAGAGTTTTTTCAAAAACCCTGGTTTAACTCCAGATGTGCCCGACTAGTGTGTACAACTTTTGTGGCTGCTCCACTTTCAAGGTGCCCGCCTAAGCTGTGACGCAATTCAACCCAGCCAATCGGAAGGCACTACTGAATTGGAGTTGCGCATGCAGATTTTTAGGTTTCGATTTGCTCTCACTCGCCTTTTACTGCTCCTCGCAGTCGGTCATGCTTTCCATTAACTCTCCGTAGCACTCGTTGGATCGGCAGGAAGGGAACACGGCTCATTGCTATGCCTTTTACTTGGGGGAGGCTGTCCATAAGAGGCAGAGAGCCCCCCTCCCTTTTGATGCAACCAGCATGCACTTCGGAGATGCTCTTGTAGAAGGAAGGGGATTCTCTGATACAGTGGAGGGGTGGGAGCTAACCAGGGGTGTAACAAGGCAAACTGGAACCCTGGGTAAAACCTGAGTTGGTGCCCCCCCCATGGGCAGCCACCCCACCATGACCCATTTCTTTTGCACCAGGTCATTGGTGCCAGCAGGGGTTGCGTTTTTAGACATATCGGCACCAGAATTTCAGCGTATCACCAGGACAGTCTCCTACCAACCAAGTTTGGTGCAGTTTGGTTCAGGGGGGCCAAAGTTATGTACACTCAAAAGCGTAGCCCCCATCTCCTTAGCTCCCATTGGAAAGGATGGGGCCACCCCCTTTGAGGGTCCATAACTTTGGCCCCCCTGAACCAAACTGCACCAAACCTGGGGGGTATCATCAGGGCAGTCTCCTGATGAGATCCTGAAAGTTTTGAGACTGTGCCTTCAGAAATGTGCCCCCCCCCCAGCCTGCACCTCCCATTGACATCTGCAGAAAACTCACAGCAGAAGAAAGCTTTTTGGGCAAATTTCTGGGATGTTCCTTCAGGGGGCACATTTTTGGACGCATTGGCACCAAAATTTCTGGGTATCATCTGGAGATGGTCCTTATGACACCTCTCAAGTTTGGTGCAGTTTGGTCCCGGGGGCCCAAAGTTATGGACCCTCAAAAGGTTAGCCCCATCTCCTATTAGCTCCCATTGAAAAGAATGGGGGATGGGGCCACCCCCTTTGAGGGTCCATAACTTTGGTCCCCCTGAACCAAGCCTCACCAAACCTGGGGGCATCATCAGGGCAATCTCCTGATGAGACCCTGAATGCTTTGAGACTGTGCCTTCATAAATGTGCCCCCCCCAGACAGCCCCCCCCTTTGGATGCAACCAGCAGGTACTTCGGAAATGCTCATCTGGGGGGGGGGGGAGGAGGATCCAGGCAGAGGTGGGATCCAGCAGGTTCTCACAGGTCCCCGAGAGTAGGTTACTAATTATTTGTGTGTGCTGAGAGGGGGTTACTAATTGGTGATTTTGCCACGTGATTTTTGCCTTAGTTGCACCCCTTCTCTCAGCAGTAGCGCGCAGAACTTGAAGCAGTCTAGCAGGAGGTGCACCGGCGTGCGTGGCATCCTGCGCCTGCGTGCATTCATTTCCCACCCAAGGACCAGTGCAGCAGCTGTGTCCTTGCCACAGCCCTGCCCAGGAATGCCCCGCCCCTGGAATGCCCGGCCACGCCCCATCGTGCCCCACCCAGCCCCATTGGTGCTACGCCACTGTTTGAATCCCACCACCATGGGAACCTGTTACTAAAATTTTTTGATCCCACCACTGGATCCAGGCATGACAAGCTGGGGGCTGGAATAGAAGGGAGGGTAGATCAGAATCACCAAGATAGTTAATAACCCCAGTGAAGTGTGAACACTACAGTTTGTTTTTAAAGTGCAGGCACCTGCTCTGTATTCTGTTGTGCAATTCTGTATTTTGTGATTTTCATTAGCCTTTGGAGCAGACAGAATTTCATCTCAGAAAAAAAATAGCCCGGTCCTTGTTGCTTTTTCAAAAGGCACATGCCAACCAAGGATGTCTTGTGCTCAGTTGTGGAGAGCCACTTTATTGTAAATGAAAAAGAACTCTGTACATGCTTTTGGGTTGCCAACAGATCAGGTGGAAAATGTCCTTTTTTTTAAAAAAGTCAAGGCTTAATGTGTGGGAATGCGGAGCACAAGCGCACGATAGGCAATTGGAAGGAAGGTTTCTGAGATCTTGTTATACCCCTTAGAGAAAGCACGAGATAACGGTAGCCAAGAGTGCCATCTTCTCGTTGCCACGTCACGCGGCAACGCGTTCGAAAGTACCCGCCCCTGCAAGGCACGACAGCCAATCAGGACATCCGTGGCAATCGAGGGCAACAGCACTTTTCGGTAGTGTGGAAATGTCGGATTTCTTGAATCCGATGCAGGACCGGATACCTTCCATGGAACGTAGGTGAGGTGTGGAAGCAAAAACCTACATCAAAAAACTTCAGTTGCTGCTCCACGTAGCATTATTCCACATCTACTTTACATCTTCTGCCAGTGCGGAAAGGGCCTCCGATTGCAGCGGGCTGGGCATCTCAGTCTGGCAGGCTTCCAGGGTGGCACGGCTTGGTTCATGAATGCTTAACCTATCTCAGGTGCCCTAGGGAGATTCCGTGCAATAGGCATGTCCACTCCTCCTTAGAAAGGAGAAGGATTATGATGGCCAGCCTCCAGTTAGGGAAGCCCGGAGTCCTCTTGAAATTTCAGCTGCTCTCCAGACTGCAGAGATCTGTTCCCCGGGCTGCTTTGGAGAGCAAACTGTGTAAGTCGCTGTATTCCTACTCAGTTCTCTTCACCAAGCCTAGCAGAGGTGTGTGTGTGTGTGGGGGGGATGGCGGCCAGGGCAACACCTGCTCCGGGGGCCCCCACCCCGTGCCCCACTTAGCCAGCGAGAACCTGCTGCAGGCCACCCCTTAGCCTGGCCCCACCCAGCTGCTTCAGTTTGTTTGTTTGTTTGTTTGTTTGTTTATTTGATTTTATAGGCTGCCTCATCCCCAAAGGGCTCTAGGCAGCTCACAACAACCCCCCAAAAAACATAACAATTCAATTAATCCTACCATGGTGGCAAACCTTTGGCACTCCAGATGTTATGGACTACAATTCCCATCAGCCCCTCCCAGCCTGGCCAATTGGCAGTGGCTGATGGGAATTGTAGTCCACAACATCTGGAGTGCCAAAGGTTCGCCACCACTATTAAGGCCATCTAAAAACAGTAATAAATTAAATTAAAATTCAGATGCAGCAAATAACTCCATCCCAGCAATACAATTCATGATTGGAGGCACCCAATCTAAAAGTCCGGGAGGGGCTGGCAGCGCCAAAAGATGGAACCAGCGGGCGCTGCCAAAGATGGTAAATGTGGCGGGCGTGACGAGGGGGCGGCCGGGCTGAGGGGAGGGGTGTGGAGGGCAATTCTCCACCCCCCATGTGACCAGCTGGCGTGCACCTGGGGCATTGGCAACTCTGCAAGGCTGCCATGGTGGTTCTGGAGCAGCAGCAGCCTCCATCTCTTAGTCCCGGGCTTGCCTCCCAGCCTCTCTGTTGTGTCAGATGTTTCTGTTTACATGCCAAGAATTCCTGTCGTCTGATGTCTTGGAAACTCCTTCTGTTGGGATTTGGGAGAAGAAAGGGGGACGGCTGGGCTTCTAATGCGCATTCCACATCTTTCAACGTGATTGGCTGTCTTTGGTCTGGCACTTATGTATGTATCCCTCTGGGCTGCCGGTGTGCGTTTTTGTTTGTAAAGCAAGAATGCGCACTTGGCAATCTCTGCATGTAGCACATGGGATTTTCTGCCTCCAGATGGGAATCATACAGATTTATATCGATGTTAAGCGATCTTGACTCTGCACTCCAACATATGTTACACCTTTTGTGCATTAGATTCTTGTGCTGTGAATCTGGCACAACAAAGCCGCAGCTGGGCCGAAACGATCCGAAAAATTCACCTTAGGCTTGAATACTGTACCTTCTTTCAGAGTCACTGTGGAGTGATTTCTCTTCTTCTTGCGCTCGGTACTTTTCAGATCCTTAGAAGGAACTGGTCTTGTATGAGCCCAAGCACTGAGGACCAACTCGTCTCTGTCCAGCTTGCTCCAGACATGCTTCAGGTTGCATGAAAATCTGAGGTTGCAATTGGATCTTGTGAGATCCACCTAATTTCATCTCTCTCCCTAGAACAGGGATGGCGACCCTTTTTGAGACCGAGAACCCAAATTGCAACCCAAACCCCACTTATTTATTGCAAAGTGCCAACCCGACAATTTAACCTGAATGCTGAGGTTTTAGTTTAGAAAAAAACCGGTTGGCTCCCTCTTCCTCCGCCCCACCTGCTCGAGCAGGGGCCAGCCTGCTCTAGCCTCCAGCAAGTCCCGCACTCACTGCTCTGTGCCTCTCTAGCAGCTCTGCCTCCTCTGCGCCCACCCCCCCCGGCAGCAGCCACCCAGAGCACAGGCACCAGGCCTGCCAACCGAGTCCTCCCTGCTCACCATGGTGCGCGCACATCATGCTCAGTGGCCCAGGCCAGCCTAGATGTGTGTGTGTGGATGATTTTCCACCCCTCACATGACGAACTCTGTGTGCGCGTGCCCACAGAGAGGGCTCCGAGTGCCACCTCTGGCACCCGTGCCATAGGTTCGCCATCACTGCCCTAGAACATAAGAACATAAGAACAAGCCAGCTGGATCAGACCAGAGTCCATCTAGTCCATCACTCTGCTACTTGCAGGGGCCCACCAGATACCTTTGGGAGCTCACATGCAGGGTGTGAAAGCAATGGCCTGCTGCTGCTGCTGCTGCTGCTCCCGGGCACCTGGTCTGCTAAGGCATTTGCAATCTCAGATCAAGGGGGATCAAGATTGGCAGCCATAGATCGACTTCTTCTCCCTAGATCTGTCCAAGCCCCTTTTAAAGCTATCCAGGTGAGTGGCCATCACCACCTCCTGTGGCAGCATATTCCAAACACCAAACACGCGTTGCGTGAAGAAGTGTTTCCTTTTATTAGTCCTAATTCTTCCCCCCAGCATTTTCAATGGCTGCCCCCCTGGTTCTAGTATTGTGAGAAAGAGAGACAAATTTCTCTCTGTCGACGTTTTCTACCCCATGCATAATTGTATAGACTTCAATCCTATCCCCCCTCAGCCGCCTCCTCTCCAAACTAAAGAGTCCCAAACGCTGCAGCCTCTCCTCACAGGGAAGGTGCTCCAGATTAGGCGCATATTGGCCCAGCTCCTTGCCCTTCTGCACTGAATATCTACAAGCTCAGAAAAGCTTTCATTCTAGCCATGTGTGATGTTCTTGAAGATAGATAAAATAAAACAGAGTATGCAGAGAGATTTTGCCCTCTGGTGCACGTTTTTTCCATTGTTCTTTTTTACAATGAGTTACAACTGAAGATTATTTATCCATTATTAGTTGATTTCCCAGGTCGTTTGTATAAAGTATGCCTCGAAAAATTACTTGCAGATGATAATCCCATGACTTTGAAGCAGGCGGCCCCGTTTAGTGCCTTTGCAGATAAATAACTCAGAGGGATTGATGCTAAATGTGGTAACGATGCTGTTTAAAATCTCATTTTAATTTTTTAAAATATACTGTGCGTTTTATTGATGTAATTGTTGAAAGCTTGTCTTTTGATGAATTTCCTGAAACGTCCCGATTTCATGTTTTATACCGGTCTACGGCCACAATAAAATGACTGAACCCCTGAAGTTGCGCATCTGCAGAGTTAAACCCTGGGGAAATGTAGTAACCATCCTCTGTGCAAGAATTACATTAGGCGCTAGGTTTATGTTCTTGGCTTTCTTATGGAAGTCCCTGCCACTGGATGAAGCCCTTGTCTTAGATTTTAAAAGGGGCTAGAGCTAGACCAGGGGTAGGGAACCTGCGGCTCTCCAGATGTTCAGGAACTACAATTCCCATCAGCCTCTGTCAGCATGGCCAATTGGCCATGCTGGTAGGGGCTGATGGGAATTGTAGTTCCTGAACATCTGGAGAGCCGCAGGTTCCCTACCCCTGAGCTAGACTGACTCATACACCCTATCCCCACTACCGTCTTAGCCAGATTTCAGAACACAAACTAACCAGGTTTGAGGGACGACCTCCCCATTGCTTGCGTGGCAGATTCCGTTTCTGGCACTCGTTCTCCCCATTAATCCACGTTCCAGCAGGACCTGGTTGCAAGTGGCATAGACCCCATTAACACGGTTCAGAGCTGATCCGAGGGGAGGGATGAGGGTTGAAACCCTGACTCGTTTCCTGCCCTAGAGTGTGACGCGGAATTCGGGCAACCAATCAGCGCTGCGATGTGCACGCAGCCTTTCCTTGGTTTCATTTCCGCTTTTGCGATTGGCCAGCAGAAGGGGACGCAAACGTTAAACAGTCAAATGTGTAACTTTGAATAGTTAATGGTTTACATAGGTAACGATTAACTGTTTGCACAGTTAAACGTTAAACTTTTACATGCTGGTTTTTTATCACACCCCTATAATGTATGTTTCCGCAGTGGGAAAAGGTCCCACCCCATCAAGGCATGCCAGCCAATCAGGGGAGACCGAGCTCGCCTGGTAGTGGGGATTGCTAAGAGTTCTGCAACCGGGTGTGTCTACTGTGTGCTCTCTGCGGTGGGGAGGGAGAAACTCCGATGAAGAGGACACGGTTTTACCACGAACAGGTTTGGATCTGCGTGCAAATTTCAAGTGGGGATTCGACCATACAGAAAAGACCAATCAATGGCTGTTAGCTAGGAGAGTTCCGTGGAGCCCCTGTGTGCTTAGTTCTGTTTCACAGGGCCTGTAAGACAAAGCTGATCTGCCAGGCTGATGCTTGAGGCCGCTCTGGTACCCGTCTAGCCGGCCTTCCTTTCCCCTCTTCCCCTCTTCCTCCATTTTTTGAATCCCCCTTTCTCCCTGGATGCTTGGTGTAAATGACAATTTTATGGGGCATTAACTAGTTCAGGGGTATGCAACCTGCGGCTCTCCAGGTGTTCATGGACTACAATTTCCATCAGCCCCTGCCAGCATGGCCAATTGACAGGGTCTGATGGGAATTGTAGTCCACAGACATCTGGAGAGCCACAGGTTGCAGACCCTCGAACTAGTTCCTGTCAAAGCACTGGAGACTATTGGTGCAGCGTTAAATGAGAATATTATATTGTTTTTTACTGTGCTTTTTATTGTTGGAAGCCACCTTGAACTTGTAAGGGGAGGGAACAGTAGTGGGATCAAAATATTTTAGTAACAGGTTCCCATGGTGGTGGGATTCAAACTGTGGCATAGCGCCAATGGGGCTAGGCGGGGCATGACGGGCCGTGGCCGGGCATTCCGGGGGTGGGACATTCCTGGGTGGGGCTGTGGCAAGGACGCAGCCGATGCGCCAGTCCTTGGGCGGGAAACGAATGCACACAGGCGCAGGCTGCCACGCACGCCAGTGCACCTCCTGCTAGACTGCTTCAAGTTCTGCGCGCTACTGCTGAGAGGAGGGGCAAAAATCACGTGGCAAAATCACCCATTAGTCACTCCCTCTCGGCACACACAAATAATTAGTAACCTACTTTCGGGAACCTGTGAGAACCTGCTGGATCCCACCTCTGGCAGGGAGGCCGATAAGCTGAAACAAACAAACAATAAACAAAAGCAGCATACAGGGAAGTAAAGAAATAAATGAAGGCAGCACATGGTGGAATAAATAACTAAAGGCAGTGTCCGCTTAAGTAAATACATCATAAATAAAGGCAGCAGGCACGGAAACAAGCAAGTACACAAACAAAGGCAGCCAACTGCTGAATGCTGACTGCAGAGGCTGAGGAACCACAGCCGGCCGCTGGCCCCTCTGGCCCTGCCTGTTGGCTTTCTGAAGACGTCTGGCCATTTTCGGGATCAGTCTGCTTGACTAAGTGGAGATTTGGTCTGATCCAGAAGGGATCTTCATATGTCTACAGCACAGGTGTCAAACTCATGGCCCCCCAGATGTTATGGACTACAGTTCCCAACATCCCCTGCCAGCATGATGCTGGCAGGGGGTGGTGGGAACTGCAGTCCATAACATCTGGAGGGCCGTGAGTTTGACACCTATGGTCTGCAGGAATTCGGTTTCCAAGAGACACACTGAGTGCCATTAAATGAGCATCTACCAGGAAAAATGGCAACTGTTGGTAATTTTAGGATCTACTTTTGGGGGCGCTACTTTTGGGTCTTAAGATCATGCTGTTGACCAGACCCCTCTGCCCGAGGAGTAGTAGTTTAGATTTATAGCCCCCCTTTCTCTCCTGCAAGGAGACTCAAAGGGGCTTTACAGTCTCCTTTCCCCCCCACAACAAACACCCTGTCGGGTGGGTGGGGCTGAGAGAGCGCTGAAGAACTGGGACTAGCCCAAGGTCACCCAACTGGCATGGGTTGGAGTGCACAAGCTAATCTGGTTCACCAGAAAAGCTTCCACAGCTCAAGTGGCAGAGCGGGGAATCAAACCCGGTTCTCCAGATTAGAGTGCACCTGCTCTTTGCCACTACACCACGCTGGCTCTCTGAGCTGATCAGAGCTGGGTGAGGGTATTTTGTCAGTCTCAAGCAAGGCTTACCTATCACCTTCCAGGTGCGGGCTGGGTGATGGCACAGCGCAGACCCAGAAGATGAAGATGTTCATCCCCCAATCTGGTAGCAGCCCTGCAAGAACTTCCTAATCTTTCTCCACTCCCCTTGGGTAGCTTTGCCCAAGAATCAGCTGTGGGCAAATTGCTCTTCAACCCCGTTTTCATGGCACTGTGTAATCCTCACTTTCACACCTCTGCAAGTTGGGCACTGCTGCTCCTGAGCGGCTGAGCCCAGGTAAAGAGGAAGCGAAAGGGTGTGTTTTTTGCCTGCAGGTTGCTGCTGACTCTCCTTTGTGGTTAAGTTTTTCTGCATTACTCGTTTGCTGTTATTCCTTCATGTGATTGTTTGGGCTGACTTTTGGAAAGCAGTGGCGTTCCTTGATCATTGTCTCAGGGACGCCAGTGCCCTTCAGGTGAACCTTGAAAAGATGCTTATCTGGGTGGGGAAAGGTGTTTCTTCTGCGAAAACAAGAAAAATTCTAGATAAGCTGGTAGGTTGAAAAGCATGCTGCCTTCTGAGACTCAAACGCTGAACTTCTGGGGCAATTTGATCTGGGGTTGAATCTCTGGCAGGTAACGTCGTGTTGATTTTTCTCCTGTTGAAAAGATTGTAGTACAAATATCAGTAAAGTAGATACAGGGCAGATAACCACCCAACAAATAACTAACTAGTGGAACTAAGTGCCATGGATTATAGTGGCAGTCACTTCCACAGAGTGGCATAGTTGTTTTCCATGTTTGTGCAGTTTTCACACTACTATTGCTTTTTTTAATTTACATAATACTTTTAATTAATTTCCTTCTTTAAAAAAACACATTGAACATAAAACATACATGAAACCATTGAAACATATAAGACATCAACAAATATTAACATGTAACAAGTAACAAATGACCCACATTTACAGTTACCCAAACATAATCTATCCTACCCCAACTACCCATAACAATAACACATAATTCAATACATCTAAATCAAATCAGTTACTTCACTATTCTTTGGTAATTTATTCTTTAACTTTATTAAACTTAAATATCTATACTACCTTATTTTTCATTTCATATTTTTAATATTTAACCTACAAATATACCTTGTATTTTATAATGCTACATGTCCTTCATATTTTAATTTAAATAAATTTATCTAGGCCCTTTCAATATCCCATAATCATGATTTTATCCCTTTTATTGTGATGTAACTGCCCAATACTTATTGCTTTGGACTTCCCCTGTTAAGTAACTGAATCCATGTTTATTTTTCCCTTAATAAAGGTATACAATTAATTCTATGATACAACTTTTTTGCAGATTAACTTATTGCAATATAATTTTGTAAACCATTTCATATTATATATTCTTCAATCATTTTATCCTTTGAACTCTTTTCTAGATATATAATAAGCTTCCCCCCAAGTTTTCAAAAACTTTTCTCATGGGAGTTCTTTCAATCTCGTCGATAATCTGTCCATATTTAGGTAGTCTATAACTTGGGTCATCCATTCTTCTTTTGTTGGTGAAGCTTCATTCTTCCATACTTTGGCTATCCTCATCCTTGCTGCTGTAGATATATATACACTACTATTGCTGATACAGAGCCACGGCACTGTGGATTCCACGTAGCAAGTTTCCTCTACTTCTCCCTACACATGCTCCTCCTACATCCCTCAAGCCTTTTTCAAAACTGGCAGTTGAATACTGTTATAACTGTCTCTCGGATTCTCTGAATTCCCTGCCTTTATGTTTTTTAAAATAGTAAATCTAAAGCCACTTTCATTGTGGAGATATAAAAAGAAAGGCATATCTCTGCAAGAAAGGGGGCCGGAGACTTATGTATTTGCTTTAAATTAAAACCGGGAATTCAAAAAAATTAACAGATTGCTATAGTATTATAACACTATGTGGTGGAAAGTCACAACTAACTTATGGTTATCCCACAGAGTTGGGAGGGCAAGAGACTTTCATGGGTAGTTGACCATTGTCTGCGTCTATGTAGCAACCTAGATTTTCTTGGCGGTCTCCTATCCAATACTAATCAGGGCTTAGCTTCCAAGATCAGGACCATTAAGGTCTGGGGGTATAACACTATACTGATATTCAACTGCTAATTAAAAGAATATATGCATATGTACATATATCTGCTCCTCTATGGTCGATTCCACGCAGCCAACGTAAAGCAGTTTGCAATTGTTAGATAGATATTTATTACGGCCTTTTGGCCAGCCAATAGTTTAAAATCAGAGTACATGTGAATACATAGCATTCCACTTATACAAAAATATAATATAAATGGTAAAATCCGTTATAAAATCTATTGATAAATAACACTAGCTTCAGGCATTATTACAGTCCTCATCACACAGTGCAGCTCTTTGTCTTAATAAGGAACTACGCTTGTTGTGTACCAGTATACAAAATTTAGCTACCTTCTGTGAAATGGCGGAAACACGATCTTCTAATAACATTCTTACAGAATTCGTATCTGAGTTATGAATGGATATACATGACGAGTTAACAATGGTTGGATTAACAGCTCCCTTTCACCTTCATGTAACTTGCAGTGCAGTAAGATATGAGACACTGAGTCTACTTCCCCTGAGCCGCACACATAGGTTCTCCTGTGCCTTGGAATATTTTGGAATCGTCCCATCAGATTAGCTGACGGAGTTTGCAGTTGTTATAAAGGAACCCATTTTCCTTTTTCCCATTCACACGTGTGCCGTGCAGGCAGCGGCTGGAGCCTGTGAAAGCAATACCGCTTGCTTTCGCACCTTTGCTCAGAGACGCTTCTTTTTTTCATTTCCTGCAACACATGCATGCCTGCAACACAGGCATGCAGAAAGGAACTCCCACAGCCACGCTGATCATCCCACAATGCACTTGGCTGCGCCTGCGCAAGAGCAACACGCAAAATTTAAAAAAGGAAAAGGGGCCTCCTGGCAACGGCAGGTGGATTCTCCTTGTGACTGTGGTGGGCCCGGTGGAAGGAAGGGAAACAAAAACGCCTCCTGGCTGGCTGTTCACACGGGAGCAGCTCCAAACCGGGATTTTGCAAAAGGAAGGCTGGTTTAGTGATTTTCAAAAATCCCGGGTTGAGAAGAAGAAGAAGAGTTTGGACTTACATCCCCCCCCCTTTCTCTCCTGCGGGAGACTCAAAGGGGCTGACAATCTCCTTGCCCTTCCCCCCTCACAACAAACACCCTGTGAGGTAGGTGGGGCTGAGAGAGCTCCCAGAAGCTGTGACTAGCCCAAGGTCACCCAGCTGGCGTGTGTGGGAGTGCACAGGCTAATCTGAATTCCCCAGATAAGCCTCCACAGCTCAGGCGGCAGAGCAGGGAATCAAACCCGGTTCCTCCAGATTCGATGCACGAGCTCTTCACCTCCTACGCCACTGCTGCTCCTTCACCTGTGCAGAATCCACCTCTGACATCACAACCAGCGGAATTTCCAGTGGAAAAGTGGAGGACGTACCTGGTGGGTTGGTTATCACTGAAGATGTGCATTTCATCCTGGTCAATTCCCAAAACAGGGCCGGGGGTGAAACTGACACACAAACTGTGACACAAACCAAAGTCCTTTGTCTGGACAAACAGAGGACTCGGGGTGAGCACAGTGCCATTCGCCTTTACCCAGAGGTGGGATCCAGCAGGTTCTCACAGGTTCCCGAGAGTAGGTTGCTAATTATTTGTGTGTGCCGAGAGGGGGTTACTCATTGGGGATTTTGCCGCATGATTTTTGCCTTAGTTACGCCCCTCCTCTCAGCAGTAGCGCGCAGTCTAGCCGGAGGTGCACCAGCGTGCGTTACAGCCTGCGCCTGCGTGCATTCGTTTCCTGCCCAAGGACCGGCGCAGCGGCTGCGTCCTTGCCACAGCCCCGCCCAGGAATGCCCCACCCCCGGAATGCCCGGCCACGCCCCCAGAATGCCCCGCCCAGCCCCATTGGGGCTACTCCACAGTTTGAATCCCACCACCATGGGAACCTGTTACTAAAAATTTTGGATCCCACCACTGCCTTTACCTGAGTCGGGGAAGGATGTGGATAATGGCAGGTCATCCAGGTTTGTTGTGGGGAAGTCCTGTGAAAAGAGCACCTCTGATCCCGAGGCTTCCCTAGGGTCCCAGCAGGCAGACGATCCTCCACTCCGAGATCCGGGCTATAAGTGAGGGGGGAAGGGCAAGGAGATTGTCAGCCCCTTTGAGTCTCCTGCAGGAGAGAAAGGGGGGATATAAATCCAAAACTCTTCTTCTTCTCTGTGAGAAACTATGCTGTTGTCTCCCCTGAAAATGTAATGCAGCTGTTTATAGTAGGGGCAAGTGGCGGGGCGCCTGGCCACCTCATTGTGTGCCCTGGTCCGTTTTGTAGTCCAGTCGAAGAGCATTTGGATTTGGTCCTGCACTCAGTGGCAGGCCGGTTGTGACCTCTGGCTGTCATCTCTGCTGAGATTTGTTTGAAAATCTCAGTGTTTTGATGCTTCTGGTGTAAAGCTTTCTGTACCTGGCGCTCTCCCCAAGTTGAAAAGAGACCAAGGGTCTCCCACTCCCGCTAGGAAACTAGTCGTCATTTTGCATGTTGTTGCTGTAAAGCACACGGAAGGCAAGCAGTCAAGGAGAGTGAAGTGATTCTTACCGTGTTTTCCCGAAAATAAGACAGTGTCTTATATTAATTTTTGCTCCCAAAGATGTGCTATGTCTCATTTTCAGGGGATGTCTTATTTTTCTGTGTTCTGTTCGTCAGGCATGCTGCCAAACAAAAACTTTGCTACGTCTTACTTTCGGGGGATGCCTTATATTTCGCACTTCAGCAAAACCTCTATTACGTCTTATTTTCCGGGGGTGTCTTATATTGGGGGAAACTGGGTAGTTGTGATAATTATATCCCCCTTCTTACATATGCAGAGTTTGAGCAATAAAAAGGCAGAGACAGTTGCTTACTGAAAATAGAGTTTACTATCTGTAAAAGAACGGAAGGGTGCATTTGGGTGAAAAATAAGAAAGTATCTTTCTATTCAGCTAGCCCCATTTGCCTGCTGCTACATTGGCTATCGCATGGCTAATAAGCTACTGGAGAGCATGTGCAGAGAGTAACAAAGATTATATACCTATTGTCTACATGCAGGCCTGCATGTATCTCATGCCGGGTCTGATTGACCAATAGGGTCAATTACCTGACCACTGACTTCTGACCTCACTAACTAATTAGCATGCACAACATTAACTCCTTCATTACTGGACTGTATGACTGGCACTTGCCAAATCACATCAGAGAGTCACACTAGAGCAGGGGTAGGGAACCTGCGGCTCTCCAGATGTTCAGGAACTACAATTCCCATCAGCCCCTACCAGCATGGCCAATTGGCCATGCTGACAGAGGCTGATGGGAATTGTAGTTCCTGAACATCTGGAGAGCCGCAGGTTCCCTACCCCTGCACTAGAGACTCACGCTAGTGAAATAACAGCAGTGAAGAGCACCACTGCATATCCCGCGTGAAATTCCACTTGTCAGCCTGCCGCCATTCCACAGAGTGCCTGACCTTCAGGGAATGCCATGCCAATGGCTCAAGCAACCATCGAGCCTCCAGATTGGTCGAGTGGTGTCCCCGTGAGGACTGTCCCCATTGGTCAAGGGTGTAAGTGGGGGGGGGGATTCTGCCTTGCAAGGATGTATCAACGCCTCCTCCTGCCATGTTTGCTGTGTTCATAGGGAACTCATGCTTGGCTTATCCATGGCAAAGACAAGTTGTCCGCAACCCCCCCCCCCCCCAAAAAAAAAAAAACCGATTCAGCCCCGCCATCCCCTCAGGAGCAGCAGTGGCATAGGAGGTTAAGAGCTCCCTGCTTAGGGCGGGATAAAAATACATATAAATAAATAAAAGAGTTTCTTAAAGCCCTTTCCACCCATGCAGAATAATGCACTTTCAATCCACTTTCACAATTGTTTTCAAGTGGATTGTTCTGTTTCACACAGTAAAATGCAGCTGCAAAGTGCATTGAGAGTGGATTGAAGGTGCATTAGTCTGCATGTGCGGAAAGGGCCTTAAGATTGCCGCGAAATGCTTCGTTTTGTCTGGCCACTTCCACTCTCTATCTTAAGAGTTATTTGCTTTGGCAAGCGCTGGATTTAGGGTTGCCAACCCCCAGGCGGGACCTGGAGCTCTCTTAGAATTACAGCCGGTCTTCAGGCAACAGTTGCCCTGAAGAAAAATGGTTGGTCTGGAGGGGTGGGCTGGATGACCCTTTGGTCCCTCCCCTCCCCAGACTCCCCTTCCAAAAGCCCCAACAGCTGGCAACCCTTGGGTTCCTCACAGCAACGTGAGCGGTGCCTCTTAAAAGTCAGTGCTGGTGGATGATTAACGTTGATCCTCCCCCTTCGCTTCTCGCCAGCTCCTTGCTGTCCAACAGAACTCACAATCCAGCTGCGGCTTCATCTCTCACCAGGAAATTCCTTCTCTCCCCAGCAGTGATGGAGAATGAAGTCTTGGCATCTTTTGTTCTGTTCAGCACTTTGCTGATCCTGAAAATGTACGCCGTGGCCATCATCACCGGGCAAGTCAGGCTTCGGAAGAAGGTATGTGGCTGGAGCTTTCCTTTTAATCGCATTGCACAGCTGGAGCACAGTTCCCCCCTCTTTGCCCCTGCAGGGGGAGAAGGTTTAAATTCCCTGCGTAAAAAACAGCGCGGCTTTGTTAAAAACAGGGTGTTGCAACCAGTTTGGAAACGAAATATTCTATTCTGTAAGTTTCTGAAGCTGGTTGCCATTCACCTTCATTGTGCTTTCAGCTGAATTTGCGCACCTGCAGCTTCGGAGTTTGCCACGGGACAACATCGTCTTGGGGAGATGAAAATTCCTTCTGGACAGAAGGCTCGGCACTTCACCTGAGAAGCTACTCTTCCCTCTGTTTGCTGGATGCGATAAGCTGGTTTTTACTGAAGCACTTGCTCCGGCAGAGAAGGGACGCCTCACCTGCCTGAAGGTGGAGGTGTGTCAAACACACGTGTAGAAATGCCTCTGGAAACGGCCCTGGGGTAGGAAACTATGAGCCTATTCCATGCAAAGCAAGATCTTCCAAATAATCTGGGCTCACATGGCTGATGTTAAAGGCCGTGTCACAGTTTTGCACATGTGCATGCGCGCACGCACACACGCACTCACGCACACACACGGGTATCGTGTTCTCTTCCCTTTTTTCTGTCTCTTGGCAAGGAAGGGGGAGCACACATCTGCCCGTTGTTTATTCTGTTCTGTCAAGAGCTTCATACCTTAATGGAGCAGTTATTAATAACAGTTCTTTCTCCCTAACTGAACTGCCTTCAGGTCCCTGAACGCCAGACACGAGTGAGCGGCCCGATTCTTTGCCAAAGTTCATATGAGGTTGGCTCAAAATCAGGTCGCTGTGCTATGCACGCTAGTTTGGGAGGAAGTCCCATTGAAACGGGAGGGCCTTGCTTCTAAGTAAACGTGGCTGGCGTGGCACATGGGTGTATGGGATGGCATTCTTGTGTCTCCTGACAAACTACCTGTTGTGAGTTCACAGTTTGCCTTTAGTATTCCTTCCGTTAGTGAATAAGCTGTGATTTTTGTTCCTTAAGAAAGTAGCTGACCGAATAGGTTCTGCTTAAATCAGTGGGGACTGCTAAGCAGAAGAGGCGTGTGATTAAAAAAATATATGAGCTTTCGTGCACAGAAAAGCAAATCCCTGCAGGCTCAAGCATGCCTGCCAAAGGAAAAAGACACATCATTTTGTCCTTTGGAAAAGCACCAGTTTCCTTTGAAATAAAAATTGCTGAACAGGCCAGTTTGGGGCCATTGTGTTTAGCAAACAATCAAAACACAGCTCTGAGAGCATCCCTTTTGTTGGACTAACCTGATGGTGTGTAGGTATGCAGGGTTTTTTTTTCTAGTTACACAAGACTGTTCGCTCAGGTAGCATTACAAAGTAGCTGGACATGTTGCAAATTGTCACGAAAGAAGGAGGAGGAGGAGGAGGAGGAGGAGGAGTAGTTTGGATTTCTATCCCCCCTTTCTCTCCTGCAGGAGACTCAAAGGGGCTTACAATCTCCTTGTCCTTCCCCCCTCACAACAAACACCCTGTGAGGTAGGTGGGGCTGAGAGAGCTCCGAGAAGCTGTGACTAGCCCAAGGTCACCCAGCTGGCGTGTGTGGGAGTGCCCAGGCTAATTTGAATTCCCCAGATAAGCTTCCACAGCTTAAGAGGGAGCTTATGCTGGTATTTCCTGAATATTTGATATAGCAAAGATGCGCTTGTGTTAAAACTGCAGGCCCTCTCCGTCCAGTATCTGGAAGGGCGTGCTTGTAGTAGGGCAGTACCATTTAACTCAATTTCTGCATGATTTAACTCAATTTCTGAGCATGCCTCCTGACCAGAGCCATGATCTATGCAGTCCTAAAGGGCAACGGGAGTTACTTGCAGTGGTGAATTGTTTATTATGGCCACCAGGGAAATCCCAATGGGCAGCTAGCCTGGAGATGCTGCTGCTGTAGAGTTGCCAACCTTTGGGGGTGGGGGTGGGCAAGGGATCTTCTGGAATTGCCACTGATCTCCAGACGAAAGAGATCAGTCCCGCTAGAGAAAATGCCTTCCTTGGAAGGTGGATTCTGTGGAATTATACCCTGTGGAGGTCTTTCCCCTCCCCAACCCTCCAAGGCTTCGCCTGTTTCCGCATGAGGCATTGCTCTGGGAGGGAAATGTCAAATGAAACAAAGCCTTCTCCCTGGGAGAGGACAATGACGAAGGGGGACAGAATTCCTTAAATTCAGGGCCACAACCAAGAAGGACCTTTATGACAATAGTCATTTTAAAAAGGAGGATACAGCCAGTGGTGGGAGCCAAAAATTTTAATAACAGGTTCCCATGGTGGTGGGATTCAAACTGTGGTGTAGCGCCAATGGGGATGGGCGGGGCACGACGAGGGCGGGGCCGGGCATTCCGGGGGCGGGGCATTCCTGGCCAGAGCTGTGGCAAGGACGCAGCCGCTGCGCCAGTCCTTGGGTGGGAAACGAATGCGCGCAGGCGCAGGCTGCCACGCACGCCGGTGCACCTCCTGCTAGACTGCTTCAAGTTCTGCGCGCTACTGCTGAGAGGAGGGGCGTAACTAAGGCCAAAATCACGTGGCAAAATCACCCATTAGTAACCCCCTCTCGGCACACACAAATAATTAGTAACCTACTCTCGGGAACCTGTGAGAACCTGCTGGATCCCACCTCTGTAGGAATCCCTGCATGATAATAAGCCGTTTTTGTTTGTTTGTTGGAATTTAAATCTAGTTTTTGCTCCTGATTTCAGCTCTTCTTCTTCTTGTTGTTTTTGAGTGACAGGAAGTAGGATATACTGTACATATTTGCAGCCCAATACAGACGGTGGAGGTGGCTGGGGGTGGCGCTGCTGCCGTGCTATTCCGCCACCTTCAAAGGGCTTTCTGGAGGCTCTGGGGGGGGGGGGAGAAAACAGCACCCCCCGCCTCAAGAAAACCCTCCATTGGGGTCAGTGATCATACCACACTCAAAAGGGTGGTGTAAGTCTGGGACCTGGGCTGCTACGCAACTGGCCACAAACCTTGGGAGGGGGTTGACATGTGGAGCAGATGCAGATTTGCGCCAGAGCGGGTGCCCCACCTGCAAGCGCAAGGGGCAAATGCATTGGTGGAAGACACAATACAGGGGGGGCTGCGCCTCTGCCCGGGGTGTTTGCCCCCCACCCCCACCCCATGGTAGCTTCGCCTATGATTGAACCCCCGACACATTGGCCCCTTGCACTTGTGGGGTGGGCACCTGCTCTGGCACAAGTCTGCACTGGCTCCACGTATGGGTCTGCTCCCCTTCCCAGATTTGACTGTTAGTTAAAACATAATCTTGAAGAGGAAAAGGCATCCTTATTCTGAAGATGGTAGAGGCACACCCAAACTGTCTCCCACGATTCACCCCAAGGGATAGCTGTATCCAGAGGTGGGATCCAGCAGGTTCTCACAGGTTTCCGAGAGTAGGTTACTAATTATTTGTGTGTGCCGAGAGGGGGTTACTAATGGGTGATTTTGCCACGTGATTTTTGCCTTAGTTACGCCCCTCCTCTCAGCAGTAGCGCCCAGAACTTGAAGCAGTCTAGCAGGAGGTGCACCGGCGTGCGTGGCAGCCTGCGCCTGCGTGCATTTGTTTCCCACCCAAGGACTGGCGCAGCGGCTGCGTCCTTGCCACAGCCCCGCCCCGAAATGCGTCCTTGCCACAGCCCCTTGCCACTGCGTCCTTGCCACAGCCCCGCCCAGGAATGCCCCGCCCCGAAATGCCTGGCCTCGCCCCAGTCGTGCCCCGCCCAGCCCCATTGGCGCTACGCCACAGTTTGAATCCCACCACCATGGGAACCTGTTACTAAAATTTTTGGCTCCCACCACTGGCTGTATCCTCCTTTTTAAAATGACTATTGTCATAAAGGTCCTTCTTGGTTGTGGCCCTGAATTTAAGGAAGTCTGTACCCCTTCGTCATTGTCCTCTCCCAGGGAGAAGGCTTGAAGAACATAAGAACATAAGAACTAGCCTGCTGGATTGGACCAGAGTCCATCTAGTCCAGCACTCTGCTACTCGCAGTGGCCCACCAGGTGCCTTTGGGAGCTCACAGGCAGGATGTGAAAGCAAGGGCCTGCTGCGGCTGCTGTTCCCGAGCACCTGGTCTGCTAAGGCATTTGCAATCTGAGATCAAGGAGGATCAAGATTTGCAGCCATAGATCGACTTCTCCTCCATCAATCTGTCCAAGCCCCTTTTAAAGCTATCCAGGTGAGTGGCCGTCACCACCTCCTGTGGCAGCATATTCCAAACACCAATCACACGTTGCGTGAAGAAGTGTTTCCTTTTATTAGTCCTAATTCTTCCCCCCAGCATTTTCAATGGATGCCCCCTGGTTCAATGAATGCTTTCTGTTTCATTTGACACTGACCCTCACAGCGGCCTGTCTTCTGTTTAATTGATGTGTTTAATTTTTAATAATATATTTTTAAAAGCTTGTTTTAGCAGCTTTGATTGCCCTCTTCTTTGGGACCCCCGACTTGGGCGGCGTAAAACTGTTTTAAATAATGACAGGAAATCTCCCCCCTCCTTTTCTTTTTTTAACATGAGAACTAAATTCTCACAAAGCCAAGTTTTGTGCTGAGCTGCAACCAAGGCATACATAAGCACTGGGCAATTATGGGAAACCAGAACCTGGGAAGAAAAACCCCTTTCCTGCTCCAATCAAACCAGGAATTCTGTTGTGGTTTTGTGTAGATCAGAGCAGTTGATTCAGTGGAATTTCCACCCGGGTAACTTCCTGTGCTGGGGCTGTGCCCAACTTGGGCCGTAATAAAATGGCTACTAGTTATAAAGTATGCCTTTTGGAATGTTTTGAAGCGAATGACTCGCATGAACGTTTCACAAACTCTGATTTTTTTTTTCCGGAGGAGCTGACGTCTTGCATAGCATTAAGTGGCAATGAGTTTTCAAAATCAGACAAGCGTGGAAAATGGCCAGGAGCGGTCACAAGCCGTGGGTTGTGATAAAAGTGGAATGTCTGGGGCTGTGTGCGGCATACCTGTCTCCAGTGCACGTTATGCTTTGGCTCATGTTTACTGTAAACATCTTTTTCTTCTGCCTGTGGGATTTCTTCATCAAATTCAGCCGCCAGTATTCCACGATGCAGCAACCCTGGAAGCAGCATTTGACCTCCAAAAGTCATTGGGAATGAAACCCTCACATTCAGTTTTACCTTAAGGCTGAGGTGCCCTCCGATACTCTGACTGTTTCCACACGGTGCGGCTGATTTCCAGAGTACGGACAGAACAATGTCCTCCATTTCTAGGGTTGCCGGGTCCCCCCGGCCAATTTGCCAACAGTGGGGGATGGAGGGTGGCGTTGCCAGATCCAAGTTGAGAAAATCCTGGAGATTTGGAGCTAGAGCAGGGGTCTGCAACCTGTGGCTCTCCAGATGTTGGGCGAATCCCCACTTGAAATTGCAAGCGGATCCAAACCTGTTCCTTGTGAATCCGTGTTCTCCCCATCGCAGTTTCTCCCTCCCCACCACAGCGAGCACACAGCAGACACTCCCGGGTGCAGGCATTGTTGCAATCCCCACAGCCATGTGATCGCGCTTCATTGCCCTAATCTGATTGGTCGGTGTTCAGTTGGGTGGGACCTGTTAGCCACTTCAGAAACACTACCCATTTTTACCCATTAAAAAACCTGTGCGAATGCTGAAGTGCAACCACTATGAATACTTGTCATTTACAGTAAAGCAACTATTTTCTGAAAGTTTTACTGTTAAATCGGTTACCAGGCGACCGTTTACTTGTATTGCACATGCTCAGAAACGTGATCGTTCCATCAACCCGGAAGTAGACTGCGCAAGGGTCAAATCAATCTGATTGGCTGCGCGAAATGCACGTCATGCTCTGGGGCCGGGAACAACTCCAGGTTCCAAACCTTGTTCCTCCCCTCGGAACAGCCGTAAACTGTGATAACGGGGCCTGAACCACTTGCATCCAGGTTCTGCCAGAATGTGGATTAACAGGGCGAACGAGCGTCAGAAACGGTTGCTGCCACAGAAGTCATGGGGAGGACGTCGATTAAACCGTGTTAGTAAGTGGCCCGAAACCGTGCTAAGGAGGCAGTGGGAATTCGCCCGTTCATGGCCTACAATTCCCAATTGGCCATGCCGGCAGGGGCTGATGGGATTTGTACAGGCTGACCAGACGTCCCGCTTTTGGCGGGACAGTCCCGCCTTCAAACAATTTGTCCCGCGTCCCGCGGGTTATTTCAATTGTCCCGATTTTTGGGAGGCTGCCGCACTGCCTTCTGGGGCGCAAGGCAGTGCGGCAGCCTCCCAAAAATCAGGACAATTGAAATAACCCGCGGGACGCGGGACAAATTGTCCATGGGGGGAGCGGCCCGGGAGCTGAAGGCGCCTCTGTCCATTGGGGGGGGGGGGCTTTGCCATTCGCGCATGTGCGCGCGGCCTCAGGAGCACGGCAGGGCGGGAAATGTGACAGGGCGGGAAATGGCAAGCTCCAGAAGGCAGTGCGCTCCTGCGGCTGTGCGCGCATGCACGCGCGCGGCTGCTTACCCCCCCGTCCTGGTTCACAAAGGTGACCATCTGGTCACCTTAGATTTGTAGTCCATGAACATCTGGAGAGCCACAGATTGCAGGCCCCTGGGCTAGAGCCTGGGGGAGACAGGGACCTCAGCGCGGTACAGTACCGAATAGCCCACCCTCCAAAACAGCCAATTTCTCCAGGGAACTGATCTCTGTAGTCTGGAAATGAGCTATAATTCTGGGGGGTCCCCAGGTCGTGCCTGGAGGCTGGCAACCCTATCCAGAAAAAGTGCCCAATCTAGGAGAAAAAAAAGACGGTGTTATTAGCTCCCTGAATTGCTACCTTTCTAGGTGAGGGGAGTTAATGTCAGCAGGCATTCAGACATGCTGATTCTCCCTGCTACATCCTGTTGTGTCTAGGAGAGCAGGTCCCCATAACACACTTTGACTTCCCATGCTTCCTTTGCTTATTTTCAGTTTAAGGGTTTCCGCATCGCGAGCCGCTTCCTGGCGGCCACTCAAGAGCGCAAAGGCAGCAATTAAGATGCTTACAGCGGAGCTCACATTTTTATGAGCCCGAGTAGCTTCCGTACGGGGCTGGTTTTCATGTTTGAGTGAAGCAATGAAATGTAAACCCCCTCCCTGCCGGCTGCGGCGGAGCTTGCTTTTCTCTGCAGCTGCACGCAATACAGACATCATGGGGCCGATTGCCAAAGAAGGGCTTGGCATGCTAGAGTGTCCCAGGGTTGCCAAGTCTCCGCTGGCAGGGGGTGAGGGCAGAGTTGCCAGCTCCAGGCTGAGAAACTACTGGAGATTTGGAGATGAAACCTGGGGGAGACAGGGGCCCAGAGGGGGGATCCAGCAGGTTCTCACCAGTTCCCGAGAGTGGGTTGCTAATTATTTGTGTGTGCCGAGAGGGGGTTACTAATTGGGTCTGCTTTTCCGTTAGAAATCCCATTAGGTCCAAAAATCATACAGTCCTGTTGTTTCCTATGTGGCTGGTCAGCGAAGGTAGAAAACGGGACAATTCTCCATGTTGGGCTGTTTTAAAAACATGTTTTAGAAATATGGTCAAGTTCCTTGTTTAAGGAAAGTATCCTTCTTTTGATTTCTAGAAACAAAATTAGGTATTTGAAAGTATTAAGTATTTGACAGGCAGTCAATTAAAGAAGTAGTTGTTTCTGTTGGCAGTAGATGATAGGACTTGCTATAATGAGTTTAATTTATGGGCAGAAAGATACCAGCTGGAAATTAGGAACTATTTTTTTACAGTACGAGTTTTTTACAGTAACAGAGAAATTATTAAGGCCCCGCCCCCGGAATGCCCAACCACGCCCCCGTCATGCCCTGCCCACCCCCATTGGCGCTACGCCACTGTTTGAATCCCACCACCATGGGAACCTGTTACTAAAATTTTTGGATCCCACCACTGCAGGGGCCTCAGTGGGGTACAAGCAGTGGTGGATTCCGCAGGTTTGCACCACTTCGACAGAACTGGTTGTTAAATTATTTAAATCCCCACCACCTCCATTACTATACATTTGGTTACATCTTGCTAACTATGTGCTGTCCTACGGTTTCAGCAGATGGCTTCGCTTCTTTTACAAGTCTTTATTCTTCTTGTGATGGGAAATAGTTAGCTGAACTATGCATCAGCTAGAAACATGTGATATTATGCAACCAGTATTGTTAGGAAGCGGAAGTATGTGAACATGGAGATTACAAACTTCATCTCAAAAGGGGCGTCGTGGAATGATGCACCTCTGCATAGTTTCCTGTCCTCCCTCCAGGAGATCAAAAGGCAAAGATGCTTTTCACAGTCATATGTGACTTCCCTTTACTGTAGCGATAGCATCATTCCATGACACGCCCCCTTTGAGATGAAGTTTGTAATCTCCATGTTCACATACTTCAGCTTCCTAATAATACTGGTTGCATAACATCACATGTTTCTAGCTCATATATAGTTCAGCTAACTATTTTCCATCACACGTCTCGAACTAAGAAGCTAAGGCTCATTCAGCACATGCAGAAGAATGCACTTTCAAACTGCTTTCAGTGCTCTTTGAAGCTGTGCGGAATGGCAAAATCCACTTGCAAACAGTTGTGAAAGGAGTTTGAAAACACATCATTTTGCCTGTGCGGAAGGGGCCTAAGTTAACTTTATAACTTCTGATAGGCACGCTCGCTAGCGTGTAAGCAATGGCTGTCTGACACCAAATGCTAATTGACGGATCAGGTCACAAACAGCAACATGTTTACATACAAACAGCGATCTTTTATGACTGAGTTGTAACAGACACTTGTAAAATCCCAACACTTCGGCTATAGCAGAGGTGTTCCTCCCATTGGGCAAAGTGGGCAGTTGCCCTGGGCGCAGCCCAGGGGGGGCGCAGGTTTGTTTGTGGGATTTTTTGTATTTTCAGTGTTTTTCCATTTTTGGCCTGCAGAGGGTGCGGTTTTTAGGCTAGCAGCACCAAACTTTCAGGGTATCTTTAAGAGACTCCCCTAATGATACCACCCAGGTTTGGTGAGGTTTGGTTCAGGGAGTCCAAAGTTATGGACTCCCAAAAGGGGTGCCCCATCCCCCATTGTTTCCAATGGGAGCTAATAGGAGATGAAGCTACACCTTTGAGGGTCGATAACTTTGGACCCCCTGAACCAAACTTCACCAAACCTGGGAGGTATCATCAGGAGAATCTTTTACTGATACCACCCAGGTTTTGTGAAGTTTGGTCCAGGGGGTCCAAAGCTATGGACTCCCAAAGGGGGTGCCCCATCATCCATTGTTTCCAATGGGAGCTAACAGAAGATGGGAGCTACACTTTTGAGGGTCCATAACTTTGGACCCCCTGAACCAAACTTCACCAAACCTGGGTGGTATCATTAGGGGAGTCTCCTAAAGATACACTGAAAGTTTGGTGCTGCTAGCTTAACAATTGCACCCCTGCCAGCAGGCACCTTCCAAATTTCCCCAGATTTTCCTTTTAAATCCCCCCGCCTTTGACATGGATTTAAAGGGAGAATCTGAGGTCCCCAGTTTAAACATTGCAAGTGATGCTGTTTCAGGGTGGGGGAGAATCAACCCCAAAATAGCATCACTTCCAATGTTGTTTAAACTGGGAACCCCAGATTCTCCCTTTAAGGTGGATTTAAAAGGAGAATCTGGGCTCCCTAGTTTAAACACCATTGAAAATGATGCTGTTTGGGGGTGGATTCCAGCATCACTTGTTTAAACTAGGGAGCCCAGATTCTCCTTTGAAACATTGAAAGTGATGCTGTTTCCCCCAATTGGGGGTACTGGATACAACACCATAAAATGTTTTCATAGCAGTAATAAAACATTTTGAAAGCATTTTGAAAATGTTTTCAAAAAATTATTTCTGCTGTGTGGCATGGCTTATTGCTGTGCTCAGATTTGTGAGTTGGGGCATGTTCTATAATGTGATGGTGACTTTGAAACAACCTGGTGTAAAAATCATTGCTTGGTCACAGTGGGGGAGGGTGGCTGCCCATGGGGGGGCGCCAAACGCCAGTTTGCCTAGATACGCCACCGGGCGTAGCTACAAGGGGGGGGGGTGCGTGTTGCATTGGGCACATGCCTGGGGGGCATCAAACTCAGGTTTTGCCCAGGGCTCCAGTTTGCCTAGTTACGCCACTGGGCTATAGCATCACGAAGGTAAAGCAACATATAGTAGCGGTTTCAACAAGAACAACTCGGGAAAAAGTTTACTGACAGCAAGGGGGAGTGGTGGGTGTGCGTGGAATGCTAGGAAATGTTTCTTTGTAGAACCTCTTCTGCCACTGGGAATACCCCTGCGTTTGCAGTAGCACACGTAGCGGGGAACTGCCTCCGTGGGCAAGGGTTTTAAAAGGAGAGCTTGGAACGTGGAGCAGCTACTGAACTCAGCTACCCCTATTTTTCCTCCAGGCGTTTGCCAATCCCGAGGATGCCCTACGGCACGGAGGGCTGCAGTTCCACCGAGAAGACCCAGATGTGGAGCGATGCCTCAGGTCAGTCTTGAATGAAATAACTTTTTACGGTCAAAGACCAAAATTTGCAGCTAAATACAATATACAACAGTGGTGGCGAACCTATGGCACGGGTGCCAGAGGTGGCACTCAGAGCCCTCTCCGTGGGCACGTACAAACAGATTGCCCCCCCCCCCACCACACACACACACATCTAGGTTGGCCTTGGCCACTGGGCTCGATTATTAGCATTAAACCTAAGACCTAGTTTTGGGGAAGCAGTGTAGGTAACCCTGTTAAGCACTGTTAAGCCCCACTGATTTTCATGCAAAGAACTAAAGCGCAATCCTTTACCTGGGACTAAGCTCGGTTGCTGGCAATGGGGCTTGCTTCTAAGTAAACCCTCCTAGGGTTGTGATTCACCCATTGGAAGAGTTGCATGGTTGCTTCAAAGCAAAGCCCCCGACTACCACCAAGCTTACTCCTGAGTAATGCATGCCTCAGAGCCAACCATTTTTTCTAAACTAAAACCTAAGTATTCAGGTTAAATTGCTGTGTTGGCGCTTTGCAATAAATTAGTGGGTATGGGTTGCAATTTGGGCACTCGGTCTCGAAAAGGTTCGCCATCACTGATATACAACTTCAGTTACATAAAACAAGATACGAGTGCCTGTGTCATCTTATAATCACGCCACCCCCTATACATACCATCCTAATTGGTCGTCATTTGCTGGGCCTGGGCCCCTCCAAGGGTGTTAGAGATTTTTCTGGGTTGCCATCCAATGCTAGGTTTTCTGCTTTTTTGCAGGTTTCTTGTTGTCTGTATTTTAAATTAATTCTGTTTTAATTGCTAGTTGTGACTTTTTAATTGTTTTATCTTTTGTACACCGCCCAGATCTCTTTGGGAGTGGATGGTATAGTAAATCAAATAATAACTAAGTAAATAAGAAGATAAATAAATAAAAGGGTAAAATCTTAACAAATATGCCCTGCTCAAAGGAGAGCCATGACACTCGCCACGTTTAATGTCATGCCTTCCGCCTTGTTACACAGCAGATTTAACAAGCAAGAAAAGTCTAAAATATTGTGCCCGTGTAATGATGGCTCAGCTGAATATCTGGCCCAGCAATTATTACACTGTCCCAGATTTAAGGAAATCAGATCCAAGTATGTGAGTCTTACTCCTTTACACTTACCCGATCTCACCGATTCATTTAGTTCACACTACTTGATCGATAATCCTGATCCACCCTCCTTCTCTATGATACTGGCAGACTTTCTCCTGGAAATTATTAAATGCCAGTAGATTTCCTTTTACTCAACATTTTATTTCCTGTATTGTGTAGCTATGTTTTTATCAGTTTTTTACTATTGCTGTATTTGTTTTATTGCTCTTTATGGCAATAAAGGCTTGCTTGCAAAATCTTAACAGTACTGCAAAATTGGTAGAATCCGTTAGAGTTTTACAAAACTTTACCTGTCCAATCAAATGAGGTTTGTTTGGTGCTATGGAATTTGGACGCTATTCTCTGAACTGGACCATGAGCTTTGTAATTTGTAGATGTTTGTTAATGAGCAGAATATCAGTTCTTACTGTCTCAGGATAACCAGCGCTCGCTCTCCTCTAGCAAAGGAAAAGCAGAGTCTCATGATAACAGCTACATCTAAAGAAGATGTGCACTGGCTGGTCTTTCCACCTGGAAACTGTCCCTTCTAGGACTCGGCAGCATTGCTGATTAATCTCATGGTGGAAGAAGTTGCTCGCTTAATTCAATAGTTCTTCTTTGGAGTTTCAGTGTTTTGTAGCACAAGTCAGGGCAAAAAAATTCCTTGGTATCTTAGGCTGAACCGACTGTAAAGACCCATTTGACAGTGTCTGAGTTGTGACATGAGTTTGAGCCTTTGCTGCTCTGAAAAAGAAGAAGAGTTTGGATTTATATCCCCCCCTTTCTCTTCTATAAGAAGTCTACAAAATTATGCATGGGGTAGAAAATGTTGACAGAGAGAAATTTTTCTCTCTTTCTCACAATACTAGAACCAGGGGGCATTCACTGAAAATGCTGGGGGGAAGAATTAGGACTAATAAAAGGAAACACTTCTTCACGCAACGTGTGATTGGTGTTTGGAATATGCTGCCACAGGAGGTGGTGATGGCCACTCACCTGGATAGCTTTAAAAGGGGCTTGGACAGATTTATGGAGGAGAAGTCGATTTATGGCTACCAATCTTGATCCTCCTTGATCTGAGGTTGCAAAGGCCTTAACAGACCAGGTGCTTGGGAGCAGCCGCAGCAGCAGAAGGCCCTTGCTTTCACCTCCTGCATGTGAGCTCCCAAAGGCACCTGGTGGGCCACTGCGAGTAGCAGAGAGCTGGACTAGATGGACTTTGGTCTGATCCAACTGGCTTGTTCTTATGTTCTTATGTGTTCCAGAGTTTTCCAGTTCTCTAGCATGGACAAAGACTCCGTGGGCTGGGGGATCTTTTTAAACCTCCCTGCAGAGTAGGCAGAGCTGCAAAACATGCCAGTGTAAGACCTTCTGTATCTGTTTATTTCCAGAGTCAAAAGATACGTAGCCAGGCAAACAATATGTTTATTATTAGTTAGGGACCTACGAGAAGGAACTCCGGCAAGATCAAATCGTCTTTCAGGATCAAAAATTATTTGATTTATTGCTCGCTTAGCTGCATCCAATCCAGTGGTGGGATCCAAAAATTTTAGTAACAGGTTCCCTTGCCAGCCCCCCCCCCCTCAGCAAAGGGGGCAGAGGCGTACCTAGGCAAACCTGAGCCCTGGGCAAAACCTGGGTTGGATGCCCGCCCCCCAAGGGCAGCCACCCCACCACGACCCCAAATTTTTTTTTGCACCAGGTCATTTCTAAATCATCATCACATTATAGAAAATGCCCCAACTCACAAATCCGAACACAGCAATGGTAAAACACACAGGTTCTTTGATAGAGACTGGTGAGATAAAAGGTACGAAAGGCTGAGAATCAATGAATTGCAGTACCTGAAAAGGATTAACCCGGTTCAGGGAGTGACATTATTAGTCGCAATTGCTATATGGAACCTTCACGTTGAAAGGCAGTCTGCCTCTTGGGGAGGCGAGGGAGTGGAGATGGAAAAGCGGACCCAATTAGTAACCCCCTCTCGGCACACACAAATAAATAATGGATCCCACCTCTGATCCAATCCTAAAGACAACAGGTTTATGGAGAAAAACCAAGACACTCAGTTTTGCCTCTGATCGCCTTAGGCCAACTGGATGAAAAATGATCAATTAAAATCATAGGAAGGAGGCCGTGGAGCATAATATTAAACTTCGGCCCATAAGTACAGCAATAACAGAGATGCTCTTGTCTTCACTGTTACTTCTCCAGTCTCCAATCTCCCCATTGAATTTGGGACACAATTTGGGCCCTGAAGTACATCTCTCAAAATTTTTGCCTGTGTCTATTCAAGAAGGGCAAAGCAAGAGGAGGAGCGTCCCAAAAATGATCCATGCAGGAGTTGGGCAAGGATTTTTGCTTGATGCAGCTTAAGAGCCAGGTCAGCCTTAAATCAAGAGGAACAGCCTCGTCTGCATATTTGAGCCGACTGGGTTGCTGCTTATGTAGACCCTACCCAGGATGGGTCAGTCGCATGATTCAAGGGAGGCTCACCTACTTCCAGGTGGGCTTGGAGATCTCTTGGATTGCAATAGATAGATAGATGGATAGATGGATAGATGGATAGAGGATAGAGGATGAATGGATAAGAGGATAGAGGATGGATGGATAGGTGGATAGGAGGATAGAGGATGGATGGATGGATGGATGGATGGATGGATAGGAGGATGGAGGATGGATGGATAGGAGGATAGAGGATAGAGGATAGAGGATAGAGGGTGAATGGATGGATGGATGGATGGATAGGAGGATAGAGGATGAATGGATGGATGGATGGATGGATGGATAGGAGGATAGAGGATGGATGGATGGATGGATAGAGGATGGAGGATGGATGGATGGATGGATAGGAGGATAGAAGGATAGAGGATGAATGGATGTATGGATGGATAGGAGGATAGAGGATAGAGGATGGATGGATGGATAGGAGGATAGAGGATGGATGGGAGGATGGGAGGATGGATAGGAGGATAGAGGATAGAGGATGGATGGATGGATGGATAGGAGGTTAGAGGATAGATGATAGAGGATGGATGGATGGATGGATAGGAGGATAGAGGATGGATGGATAGGATAGAGGATAGAGGATAGAGGATGGATGGATGGATGGATGGATGGATGGATGGATCAAACCTCCTGGAGAAAATGGCCGCTTTGGAGGGTGGGCTTGGGGGCATGATACACTGGTGAGGTCCCTCTCAAACCGTCCCTTCCCCAACACCTCCAGGAGTTTCCTGCCCCAGAGTTGGCAACCTTACAGACATTCCTGTTTTCCTTCTGCAGCAGTCTGTTTGACAAGAATGCGAAAGCAAGGGGGAAAGATATTTTTCGCTTGCAAAAACCTGGCAAAGCCAGTCTGCTGCGGGAGGCACAGGATGTTGATTGCCCAAACTGAGACTCTCATCAGTTTCTCCGAAATAGAAATCCTCATTTCCTTAAGAATTAATTTCTTCCTTGTCTTGAGTTTTGCGGTTAGTTGGATCATTTTTCTCCATGCAAACCTGGAGGCTAGATTCCGATAAGCCACGGTTGTTGCAGCTAGTTAGAAAGACAAAAACACCAGCTACGCCCAGGTAGACGGAGGTGGTAAAGTCAGCAATTTCCTCCATGACATGATTAAATCAGGAGTGTTACCTGAGCTGTGACCTCGATAGTAAATCTTGATGGGAGAAGTGATGGATGTGCAAAATGGAAACAGCCCAAGCAACAGCTGGTTGTTACCTGAGCTGAGGGTTCCCAGCCTCCAAGTGGGGTTTGGTTAGCTCCCAGATTGGCAAATAATTGCAGACTTAGAGATGAGTTCTCCTGGAGAATATGGCTGCTTTGGAGGTTGGTATGGCACTACTAGACTCCATGAGGTCTCTCCTCTCCCCAAATACCATATTCCCCAAACACCTCCCCCATAAATTACCCCCAAATTTCAAGGAATTTCCCAACATGGAGTGAGTGAGTGAGTTAATTAAACTTATAGGCTGCCTCTTCCCCGGAGGGCTCGAGGCGGCTCACAAAATGGCTGTTCTCCAAGACAGCAAATCAAAACAACATAAAACTTAAACCTGTTAAACCCATTAAAAACTTAAACAGCAGTTGCTCACACAAATATGAATTAAACAGCAAAGTTGTTTGACAAAAATTGGCTAAAACAGGTGCCCGATCTAAAGGCCAAAAGGAAAGGGAGGGAATAGGCAGGGCCCATGATGCAATCAACAACAGGCCCAACCAAGATGGAGAAAGATGGAAACAGGCAGCCTCAATTTCAGTTTCAGTTTTGCAGCTTTATCAGTGCTGTACTATCATGCTTTCTGCATAAAGGTGATGTTGGATTTGATTTTTAATTCAGCTACGGTAGCCCAAATCTGTGGATCTCCTCTGGGGATTGGAACTTGCCACGTTGTCAAGCAAGTTTTTGAGATCTCTGGGACGCTTAATTGGGCTGGAGATTAGACGGGGAGCAGGAAGTATCAGGGAGGGCTCATTTGCAAACTCTAAGGTCGAATCCCCACTTGAAATTTGCACGCAGATCCAAACCTGTTCGTGGTGAAACCGTGTCCTCTTCATCGGAGTTTCTCCCTCCCCACCGCAGCGAGCACACCCGGTTGCAGAACTCTTAGCAATCCCCACTACCAGGCGAGCTTGCTTCGCTGGTCTCCCCTGATTGGCTGGCGTGCCTTGATGGGGCGGGACCTTTTCCCACTGCGGAAACGTACATTGTAGGGGCGTGATCAAAAAAACCAGCGTGTAAAAGTTTAACGTTTAACTGTGCAAACAGTTAATCGTTACCTGTGTAAACCATGAATGATTCAAAGTTACACGTTTGACTGTTTAACGCTTGCGTCCCCTTCTGCTGGCCCATCGCAAAAGTGGAAACGAAACCAAGGAAAGGCTGCGCGCGCATCGCAGCGCTGATGGGTTGCCCGAATTCCGTGTCACACTCCAGGGCGGGAAACAGTCAGGGTTTCAACCCTCACCCCTCCCCTCGGATCAGCTCTGAAACGTGTCAATGGGGTCTGTGCCACTTGCAACCGGGTCCTGCCGGAACCCGGATTAACGGGGAGAACGAGTGCCAGAAACGGAATCTGCCACGCAAGCCATGGGGAGGTCGTCCCTCAAACCTGGTTAGTTTGTGTACTGAAACCTGCCTAAGACGGTAGTGGGGATTCAACCTAAGAGAAAAACACACTGGGTGGCAGACAGACTGATTTCTACAAGGGAGGGAGGGATGAAGCTGAAGAGAGAGCATTTTCCCTGTGGCCTGTGGCATGTCATCTTCAGCAACTTGTGAGCCAAAGGTGTCTTCACACAGACTCTTTGTTTAGCTGCCCACATGCTGTGGTTCTTCTCTGGGTGCCCTTATTGTCCAGCTGTTGTCCTTCCTATTTTCTCGTACTGGTCCAAGGTGGCGTGACAAAGCACATAGGAAAACATGGAAACGCATCAAATGGAAAACGACGTGAGCGTACTTGGAGAAAATCGGACCCCCAGGCAGGTTGACACCCAACCACAGGAAATCCTCTGTGTGAAGAGACCCAGGCTGATTCTTCCCCGGTGCTCTGCCCCGCAGAGAGGGCAAGTGTCCTCCAGGGCAGAGATTTCTGTACTGACGCGATCCCACTTGTGGTACTGAAGATCCCGGAAGCGCCGTGATTAGTGAGAATAGGGAAGTCCCACTGTTCCCCCTCGCTTCGGGGTTTCACTCCTTCTGGGGTGCTCCCCCGCCCAACACAAAATTGAAGATTGCTGGCTTTTTTTAAAAAAGAAAAAAGGGCAAGGTAGTGAAAGTGAAATTCAGAGAACAAATCAAAGCGTGATGGCTTAAGAACATAAGAACATAAGAACAAGCCAGCTGGATCAGACCAGAGTCCATCTAGTCCAGCTCTCTGCTACTCGCAGTGGCCCACCAGTTGCCTTTGGGAGCCCACGTGCAGGATGTGAAAGCAATGGCCTTCTGCGGCTGCTGCTCCCGAGCACCTGGTCTGCTAAGGCATTTGCAATCTGAGATCAAAGAGGATCAAGATTGGTAGCCATAAATCGACTTCTCCTCCATAAATCTGTCCAAACCCCTTTTAAAGCTATCCAGGTTAGTGGCCATCACCACCTCTTGGGGCAGCATATTCCAAACACCAATCACACGTTGCATGAAGAAGTGTTTCCTTTTATTAGTCCTAATTCTTCTCCCCAGCATTTTCAATGGATGCCCCCTGGTTCTAGTATTGTGAGAAAGAGAGAAAAATGTCTCTCTGTCAACATTTTCTACCCCATGCATAATTTTGTAGACTTCAATCATATCCCCCCTCAGCCGCCTCCTCTCCAAACTAGAGAGTCCCAAACGCTGCAGCCTCTCCTCATAGGAAAGGTGCTCCAGTCCCTCAGTCATCTTTGTTGCCCTTCTCTGCACTTTTTCTATCTCCTCAATATCCTTTTTGAGATGTGGCGACCAGAACTGGACACAGTACTCCAAGTGCGGTCGCACCACTGCTTTATATAAGGGCATGACAATCTTTGCAGTTTTATTCTCAATTCCTTTCCTAATGATCCCCAGCATAGAGTTTGCCTTTTTCACAGCTGCCATGCATTGAGTTGACATTCCCATGGAACTATCAACTAAGACGCCCAAATCCCTTTCCTGGTCTGTGACTGATAGCACTGACCCTTGTAGCTTGTATGTGAAGTTTGGATTTTTTGCCCCTATGTGCATCACTTTGCATTATATAACATTACGCGTTTATAGTATAGGTAACTAGTAGCAATTATGCTTGACTGGTTGAAAATTGAAATTACTGCAACAATTTTGCACTGATGAAGACCTGCGAAAATGCACTTTAGCGCATAGGCGTTTTGCTGTGTACTGCTTTGCACGTCGCGTTAAGAGTCTGCTGCTTGCTGCTTTGCACATCGCGTCAAGAGACCACCTCTGCCGCTTTACATCTTCAACCTGCTCAGCTGGTTTTTTCCGGCTATTTGCACAATTTAAGCATAAGCATTAAGCATAAGCATTTTATTGTCATTGTCCACGCACAACGAAATTTACAACAGCATTCCTCAATGCACACAATTACAGACTCATACATCATACTCATACAATTTCATACAATACATCATACTCATACAATTTCAGACTCATCCCCCATCCTCACTTTCCCCTTCCTCCACCCATCCCTACACAGCCCCAAACACATCAACACGGAGCCGCGGAGTTTAGCATCGCCACAGCTCTAGAGTAGAAGCTGTCTCTAAGCCTCTTTGTCCTAGTTTTGATAGACCTGTATCGTCTGCCGGATGGTCACAGTTCAAAAAGAGAGTGTGCTGGATGAGACGGGTCTCTCAGAATATTTTGGGCTTTCTTTAGGCTTCGGGAATTATAGAGTTCTTCCAAGGAGGGGAGAGGGCAGCCGATAATCCTCTGTGCAGGAGTGATCACCCTTTGGAGCGCCTTCCTATCTGCCACTGTGCAACTGTGAGTGGACCGAGGTCCCATCGCGCTTTGACTTGTTCTCTCAATGCACTATGAATGAGTAGAAACGGACTATGTGTTCATAGTATTCATTGAATATTTCATATGATTTCTGTTCATTGATTGCTGACTAGTACATGAGTAATAGTTATTACAGTTCATCAATTTATTACGCTTCCTTGTGTTGTGGCAAGTTACTGTTGGGTTTTGGCTAACCTGGTTCCTGTTTCCCTTTTTTTTAAAAAAAAAAAACCCTTTAAATGTAATGTCAATATTCCTTATATCGATACTGTGCAGGCTACTATCATTCTTTTTTGCTTCTTTAGGGAAATCCCTGTTGGGGGGAGGTTGGGCAGAGAGGGACCCCTAACTTCATTTATGCGAGATCCTCCCAAAGGTGGCGGTTGTTTTTTAATCTATGCAAACAGGAGGTGCAAAACGTCTACCTTTGAATCTGGTGGGGCCAGGTGGCGTAGGAGGTGAAGAGCTCGTGTATCTAATCTGGAGGAACCGGGTTTGATTCCCTGCTCTGCCACCTGAGCTGTGGAGGCTTATTTGGGGAATTCAGATTAGCCTGTACACTCCCACACATGCCAGCTGGGTGACCTTGGGCTAGTCACAGCTTCTCGGAGCTCTCTCAGCCCCACCTACCTCACAGGGTGTTTGTTGTAAGGGGGGGAAGGGCAAGGAGATTGTCAGCCCCTTTGAGTCTCCTGCAGGAGAGAAAGGGGGGATATAAATCCAAACTCCTCCTCCTCCTCCTCCTCCTCCTCCTCCTTCTCCTTCTCCTTCTCCTTCTCCTTCTCCTTCTCCTTCTCCTCCTCCTCCTCCTCCTCCTCCTCCTCCTCCTTCTTCTTCTTCTTCCCCCCCCCCCCCAAGTGCAGGTTTTTTCCCTTTGTGTCTTCCCCAGAATGTGCTGTTTATGGCGGGTGAAGCGGAGAGGGAGAGGAAGCGTTTAAGCTCTTTCCCTCTTCAGCCGTAGAGAGGCCCGAACCAGCTTTTATTAGCATTTCAAAAATGCTGGAAGAATCCAGTTTCAAATCTCCTGCTTCTCCTTTGTTTTGACCGTTAAGAGAAGGAAAGGTTGCATAACCAGTATGGGAGGGGAGGTGGGAAAACAGTCTATAAAAGTTCCAACTTTGAAATAAAACAAAGCGAGGGGTGAGTTTAAATTACCAAGAGCCTCACAAGGCGGCAGCTGAGAACCTGTTTTGGGGACTCTTTGCTTTCCTGAGGCTTTTTCCTGGCATCAGATCCTGAGTGGCAGCTGTAACCTGGATTTTGGTCCATTGCACAGCAGAGGAAGACCATGCGACACAACAGATTGCAGCTGCTGGATCAGCATTTCACCCTGCTTAGAAATTTTTAGGAATTGGGGGAAACAATGAGTACGTTTTGGCTATTTAGAACCCTGGGCATCCTATGTGTAGGTCTCCAATTCCTCACAACAGCTGCGCCAGGTGAGCCCAATGTGAGGATAGGCTGTAGTTGTACTAAAAAGCGGTCCCCCCTGTCATCCCGCAGGCTCACGCTAAAAGAAAATTGGCAGAAGCCTTACAGTTAATGTCAGATCTGGGCTCAAAGCCATGGCGTTTTCTGGGTAGGCCAGCTGCTCATCCACGTTATTTTCCCTCACCCTGGCTCTCAGACTGAACTGTGCCTTTCCAGACCATTTCATGCCGGTATTTATCCTCCAAATGTTCTCATTTGCCGCAGTTACTCAAGGTCGTTTCCGCTTTAGCAAAATCGCCTGTGCGCCACAGGTTTTTTTTAACCCGGGTCTGTTTATCCCGGGGTGTCGCGTTGCATAGCTGCCTGCTTTTTTTTGAAGGAATCTATGTTTGAAAGCTGGGAGGAGATGTTTAGTTTCTTCCGCATGAGCCCAGAACTTCTGTTTTTTGTAGCCTGAAGCGTATCTGAGCCGCCTGATGTCACCTGCGTTCCTGATTGGCTGCTGAAGAGGCAGCTACAAGTACCTCTGAGCAGGTCGCACACTCCCCCTCCCCCTTAGTGATACACCACTGCTTGAAACCTTCTTCTCCCCTCCATTTTATCCTCACAAGAACCCTGTGAGGTAGGCTAGACTGAGACTGAGCAACTGGTCCAAAGTCACCCAATGCACTTCCGTGGCATAGCAAAGACGTCAACCAAAGTCCCCCTGGCCTTGCAACGCTTACCCCAGGGGTGTTAGCTTTGCAGTTTTTCCTGTGGTTTTTCACCAGGGATTCTCCTGCTGCGAAGTGTCCCTAGCTAAGCTGATCCGCCGTGTTGTCTGTTCCCGGCTTCCTCCTCCTCTCTGCGCCACTTTCATCTGGAGAGATTGCCTGTCCCCTTCTTTTTATTATTTTCTGGGCGACTTCTGTGATCTACCATCAGTTTGCTCGATCATTTAAGTTTTATGTCAGTTTCGGGGTCTGTCGCTCCAGCGATAGAGCCACAACATGAAAAAAAGTTCTTCCTGGCTCTCAAATTGGCAGGCAGCAGAGGAAGCGGAGGAGTTCCTTGATGCTCTTGATGCTTCTCGCGGGGGAGAGCCCTGGCTCGTGTCCTCTCCATACCTCCCTCCTTGCCCGTTTGCACTTACCACTCTCTGTTTGGGGGCTCACTATCTTCATGGTTGGAAGAGCTGGAGAAACTGTTATAGGGTAGGTGGGGGTGGGGTGGGGGAGGCAGGAAGAAGCGAGAAAATCCGAAGAAAGCAAACTACATGCTATTTTCCTTTTCTCTCCCCGTGCAAGGAGAGGAAAAATCATGGTTTCACAGGTTCCAGAAACCACTGAGATTCTCTGATTAGAAGTGGATGAGGTCAGGATGGGGGGATAAATGAGAATCCAACCTGAATTATTTGTTTGTTTGTTTGTTTGTTAAATTTATAGGCCGCCTCATCCCCGAAGGGCTCGAGGCGGCTGACAATATGGCTGTTCTCTGAGACAGCAAATCAATACAACATAAAACTTAAACCCATTAAAAACTTAAGCAGCAGTTACTAACAATAAATATAGATTAAAACAACAGAAGTTGTTTAAAACAGGCGCCCGATCTGAAGGCCAAAAGAAAGGGGAGGGAGTAGGCAGGGCCCAAGATGGAATCAGGGCCCCACCAAGATGGAAAAACAGGCAGCCTCAGTTTCGGGGGGTGGGGCGATAGAACCGCGGTCGGCCCCTCCAAAAGCCCGGTGGAATAGCTCTGTCTTACAGGCCCTGTGAAACTCACCAAGGTCCTGCAGAGCCTGGACAGCTGGAAGTAGAGCATTCCACCAGGCAGGGGCCAGAGCCGTAAAGGCCCTGGCCCGGGTC